>NC_081557.1:182308012-182535819 GCF_022355385.1 Mustela nigripes | reverse complement strand
TATAGGATATATATATTCCAATATATATATTTCATATATATATATTCCAATATATATATATTTCATATATATATATTCCATTATATATATATTCCAATAAATATATATTATATATTTATTCCATTATGTATATTATATATATATTCCTATATATATATTCCATTCTTTATTCCATTATATATATACACACATATATGTGTGTATGTATATATATGTATATACACACATATATACATATTATATATACATATTATATATATACACATATATATGTGTGTGTGTGTATATGTGTGTGTATGTATATATATGTGTGTGTGTGTATGTATATATATACACACACATATATATGTGTATATATATATAATGGAATATTACTCAGCCATCAAAACAATGAAATCTTGCCATTTGCAATGATGTGGATGGAACTAGAGGGTATTATGCTAAATGAAACAAGTCAGTCAGAGAAAGACAAATACCATGTGATTTCACTGATATATGGAATTTAAGAAACACAACAGATGAACTTAAGGGAAGGGAAAAATAAAGAAAAAATAAGATGAAAACAGAGAAGGAGACAAACCATAAGAGTCTCTTAACTATAGAAAACAAACTGAGGGTTGCTGGAGGGGAGTTGTGTGGGAGGATGGGGTAACTGGGTGATGGACATTAAGGAGGGCACTTGACATAATGAGCACTGGGTGTTATTTGCAACTCATGACTTGTTAAGTTCTACCTCTGAAACTAATAATGCAGTATATATTACTTAAATTGAATTTAAATTAAGAAGAAACATTCACACCCTTTTCAGGAAAACACTGGAGAATGGGTTGTGCAAAATAAGGAAAGAAACCATGAAGACATAGGATCCAGGAAACAAGACCTGAACCAGGAATGAGACAAAGGGATGTCCAGGTAGGTAGACCAATTGTTTCAATTTGTCTGGGCCTGGGGGTGGGGTGGGGTGGGAGGGAGGTGGGTGCCAGATGTGGGACCTTCAGCTTTAAAACTGGGCTGGTCCCTGATGAATGGGGATGAGTTGGTCATCCTATGTCTAGGAAACAGTGAGGAGAAGTCTCGGGCAGAGAGCTGACAGCAGACATGGAATGAATGGACCAGATAGGAAGGAGAGCGTGCTTCAGAAGGGTGGTCTAGAAAATACATCCAGGGGAAAACACATACATACCAACTTACATACATGTGTGTATTTCCTAATAAATTTGAATATATTACTATTAAAGAAATTCCTCTTTTGGGGGAGAGTTTAGAGCTCAATAAATGTACAAAGGCAATGAAACCAGTGAGGGTAGTGGAGACAATAGGGAAAACAAAAAGTTATAGATGAAAGAAAATGAAATTGGGACATTAACAGGGCTCTTCTATGAATTATATTTCCATAATAATGCCAATGTGAGCACTGAATATTGTTCCACCCAGAAGTTCTACCCATTGAGATGGTGGAGAAAGAGGATCAAGAGTGTGTGTGTGTGAAGAAAGCTCATAAATTGTTGTCTTCGATGGTATGGAGTCAGTAGGTACTATCTTAAAAAAAGTACATGTTTAAAAAGCACGGAGGCAAAAAAAAAAGAGTTTAGAGAGTTGAAAAAATCTACTTTGGAAGAATGGAACTTAATAGTGGGAGTAAGTAAGGGAAGAGACTTAAATTTTAAGCATATTAAAAAACAACTTACAGAATTATGAGCACAAATATCTTTGAAACAATAATTATTTTTAAAAGAAGAAATTATAGTTAGCAGCTTACATTTTAACTTCATTTATATAATATTTTATTGTTCAGAGTTTTTAATTTTTAATGCAGTGAAATGGATTAGTTTTTCTTCTATGATTTGTTCTATGATGTTTTAATTTCTTCATGAATATGATATCAAAACACAAAGTACTGTGAAAGAATAGAATATGTGTAGTACTTTACTAGTAATATTAAATTTGAAATACATCAAGAAACACTAAAAATGCTATCTATTGTTTTTGGTTAAAAACATAAATAACTGGCATGCCTGGATGGTTCAGTTGGTTAAGCTTCTGCTTTTGGCTAGGGTCATGATCCCGGGGTTCTGGGATTGGGCTTCACTAGGGGCTCCCTTCCTCAGCCCCTCCCCCACATGCGCGCCAGCGCGCGCACGCTCGCTCTCTCTCTCTCTCTCTCTCTCTCTAATAAATAAATAAAATCTTTAAAGAAAAACATAAGTAACTAAGATATATAAGCAGGGAATAGCGGTGGTAGTACTATTCTGTGTAACATTTTATTTATTTAAAATATGTATAATTAATAAGGTATTAATTGTACCAAGCTTTTATTTTATTTTGTTTTTTAACATTTTACTTATTTATTTGGCAGGGAGAGAAAAAGAGAGCACAAGCAAGGGGAACGGCACACAGAAAGAGAGTTAGAAGCAGACTCCCCCTTGAGCAGAGAGAAGAAGGTGGGGCTCAACCCCAGGACCCTGGGATCATGACCCAAGCAGAAGGCAGAGGCTTAACTGACTGAGCCAGCCCAGGTACTCCTGTAACAAGGTTTTAGTCAGTAACAATGTATCATTTTAAACTTCTCCAGAGTTTGAGATAGTTTACAATTGAAAAGAAAACCAACAGGCAGCTGCAATGCACAAAGGCCAGGCTTTACCATAGCTGAAGAAGGTCCTTGATGCTAGGGAGCCCAGAGTAAAAGCACCTAACCCAGACTAGGGACATTGGTTAGGAAAGACTTCCCAAAGCAAAGACAGGGGAGCTATCACCTTAGGGAAGCACTGGCACGCTGGAGGTGGGGGGCTGCAGGTAGAGCTGTATTTCCCTAAGAAAGTGGGGGGCATTTGTGATACGTGTGTTGGGGAAAAATAGCAAAGACCCTACAAACCATGTTCCCTGAGTCTGACTCTCATCCCCAGGTAAGGGTGAATCTTATTGAGCAGCAAGGCAAAAGCGGATACTGGGAGACCAGGGGAGGAATCTGGGGTCTGTATATAATTGGTAGAGGCTAGAATTCTATACAAAATTGCACCCCCCATGCAGCACCCCCACCCCGCAATGATGCCTTCTGCCTCACCTAGCCTACCGTTTTTACCTTTCCTGCCTTCCCCTTCGCTGATGGGTACATGGTGCATTTGTTCCTGATTGCTTTCCCCTTTTGTGGCACGCATGCCCCTGGTCTTCTCAGGTCTGGGCCAAGTGTGTCAAATGCTCCTTTCGGTTCCAGTGGCAGCTCCCATGGGCCCCTCTGCGGCCCCAGTTCACAACTGTGAAAGCTTTGTCAGTATGTTTTTTCCCTTTTAGTCTCCCTTCTGTGCCAGAACCCCTCCTTCTCACACGTGTGAGATTCCTGGACGCTGAGTCAGGCACGGAGCGCCCCACTCCTGCCCACTGCCGGCGACTGACTTGTTTGCTGGGCTCTGTTCCCTGTCCCTTTCTGCTGTGTGCAGGGTCTCCTTCCTGTGTCTGCGGTGTGTGCACTGAACAGGGCAGTCTCACATGCAGGAGAAGTGAATGCTTTCCTACCCAAGTCTAGCTTGAGAGAGGAAAGGGCTTGTGCTAAGAATCAGCGGGTGTTTATCATGGCCCCTGTGGCTGAGGGTTATTTTCCTCAAAGGTAGTTTTTAGAAATATTTGGGAATATTTACTTCCTTTCACTGTGTGATTTGAAGGTGTTCTGAATCCCCTGTGTAAACCTTCTAAAAGAGGTTATCCTAATGGGGAAACATGATTAGATTTTGGTAATATGTGCTATTTTTTAATGCTGTCTTTTTTAGAATGAGGCAAAATTTACATACAGTGAAATGAACATAAGCAAATCCTATATCATGAGTTTTGATAACATATACGTCCATGTAGTGGTCACCCAAATCAAGACAAAGAACATTTCCATCACTCCTAGAAAGTTCTCCTGTTCCTTTTTTAGTCGACTTCACCCCCACAAGAACTGCTCTTGATTTCTTTTTTTTTTTTTTTAAGAGAGTAAAACCCCCACTCTTTATTATTTTTTCAGGTTTTATTTATTTTTTGGAAAAAGCAAGACAGGAATAGTGAGAGAAGGCCGGAGCAGGGAGGAGAGGGAGAAGCAGGCTCCCCACTGAGCAGGGCGGCCTGATCCGGGACTCGACGCCAGGACTGCAGGATCATGACCTGAGCTGAAGGCAGTTGCTTCGCCAAGCAAGCCACCCAGGCACTCTGCACTTGATTTCTATCACTATAGAACTTCATGTACGTAAACTCAGATAGAATGTCTCTTTTTGTGTCATTTCTTTTGTTCAACATGTTTTTGAGATTATTCCATGCTGTTGTATTCTTTTCTATTGCTGAATACCATTCCATTACATGAATATTCCATTCGTTTATCTATTCTCACTTTGATGACCATTTTAGTTGTTTCTACACACTGAATTTTAAAATAAGTAAAATTGTTTTAAAAGGTTTAGAACTTTTTTTATGGTGGAGAAATTTTTTTTAATGAAGTCAGAATTACATTCCTAACTGATTATCTAGAAAATTGGAATTAGATTCTCTGTCCCTATTCTGTAGACTCTTTCTTTGAAAGATAGAAATTTGAATGTAAAGGAAAATATGTCTTGATGGTCCCTCAGTTCCCATTCTGAATCTTTAAAGCCATATTAAATAATAATAGAATTTTGAATTCTCCCTTTGTGTGTTAATGTACGAATACTGAGCAGCTAATTCACTCAAACGTATTTTTTAGAGGCAGGAGGGGCAGAAGGAGAGGGAAAGGGAGAATCTTTTTTTTTTTTTTTTTTAAAGATTGTATTTATTTATTTGACAGACAGAGATCACAAGTAGGCAGAGAGAGAGGGGGAAGCAGGCTCCCCACTGAGCAGAGAGCCCGATGTGGGACTCGATCCCAGGACCCTGAGATCATGACCTGAGCCGAAGGCAGAGGCTTTAACCCACTGAGCCACCCAGGCGTCCCAAGGAAAGGGAGAATCTTAAGCAGGCTCCATGCCCAGTGCTTGCCAAAGGAGGAGCTGGATCTCACAACCTTGAGATTCCGACCTAAGCTGAAATCAAGAGTTGAATACTTAGCTGACTGAGCCACCCAGGTGCCCCCACCCAAACACATTTTTTTTAAAGATTTTATTTATTTATTTGACAGAGAGAGAGCACAAGTAGACGGAGATGCAGGCAGAGAGACAGAGAGAGAGACAGAGAGAGAGAAACAGGCTCCCCGCTGAACAGAGAGCCCGATGTGGGACTCGATCCCAGGACCCTGAGATCATGACCTGAGTCGAAGGCAGCGGCTTAACCCACTGAGCCACCCAGGCGCTCCCAAACACATTTTTTAAGACAATTATTCTTTCTGTGTTACAAAGTGAAAGTGGAGAAGTAAAACAATTCATAGGTATCATTCAAAAGCAAGGTGAAGCTTGAGTTAGAAGGATTGAGCCTCTTAAACTTGGGCCTTGGATCTAGCATTTCATTCATGTCAACCTCTATAACAAAACTCTGAATTAGACAGCTGTTGCTCTCTAACAAATAACCCCAAAACTTGGTGGCTTAAATTGCAAATAATTTTTTAATCTCACCATTTCTGTGGGTCAGAAATTTAGGAGCTGGTTAGCTGGGTAGAAGTCGCCCGGGGTCTCTCAAAGTTGCTGTCAAGATATCAGGACCTATGGTAAGAAAGAAAAATAAGAGAAAAGATGCTTACAATGGGTCTTAAAGGAAGAAAAGGAGTTCACCCCCTGAAGTAAGAGAATGTAGGGAAAGGTAGAGGCAGGTGGGGGGGGGGGGGGGTGGGGGGGGTTGATATCAAATACAAAAGCAGGAGCTTTTAAGTAGTTTGTTAGCAAGAAAGCAGAAGGGTGGGCGTAAAGCTGGAGGAAGAGTCCAGGAAGGTCATTATGCACATTGCTAAAGAATTCGGACTATTTTCCACAAGCAATTTGGATCTGCTAAAAATCTTTTGATTTTCAGTATGGGATGACACAATCAGATTTGCATTTAGAAAGTAAACTAGAGGAGAAAGTAAGAGGCCAGTAGAAGACTATTGTAATAGCAAGTGGGAAGAGGGAGTGCATAGAAGTAAGACAAGGAGAGCTGTTGTGAGCATCTGCCCCCTCACATGTGATGGTGAATGGGACTGGTGAGGGACAGTGAAGGACCTAGAAGTCCTGCTGGGATTGTGCTTGAGTGACTGGCCCTGATATCTTTAACCAGGGTGCGGAATGTGAAACGAAGATTTAATCTAAGGGGAAAAGTAATAAACTAGGTTTGGGCATGTTGGTTTTGAGTTAGCTATAGGATGTCCTGGTTGAGATATGAGCAGCAGACAGTAGATAAATGAGTCTAGAGTTCACTTGGTGATTCAGAAGTGCAGTTGACGATGGGCAGGCTGCTGCCGGCTGGGTGACTTGACCAATGGAACACGGACCTGTGGCTCAGCAAGAAATCCCTTATTGGTGGTTCTCAACTGGGGACAATAGTGCCCGACAGGGGCCATTTGCCAATGTTGGGAGATATTTTTGTTTGTCACAATGTGTGTATGGGAGGTGCTCCTGGCAAATAGTGGGTAGAGGCTGGAGATGCTGCTAAACATCCTGCAATGCACAGGACAGCTCTCTTCCCCTCACAGCTGATAATGATCCAGCCAGAATGTCAGGAGTGCTGTGGTTGAGGGACGCCTGGCTGGCTCAGTCAGAGAAGCACATGAGTTTTGATCTCGGGGTTGTGAGTTCAAGCGCCACATTATTTGTAGAGATTACTAAAAAAAAAAAAAAAGAAACTTAAAAAAAATAGGGCCATGGTTGAGAAACCCTATTTACAAAAATAATCTCCTTCTAGGAAATTCTCCACGAGGTCGTGTGATTATAGAGGGGGGTGTGAGTAGGGTCTGTGATCTTGCTGGTCCAATCAGATTTTTCCAAGCAGAACTTGGGAAAGAAAGCTTTTGTAGAGCTGGAGGGATGTGATCCTGAGGTAATGGTAGCTGTGTTCTTGCCACAAGGAGAAAGTAAGCTATAGCTTACTTCCCAAGCACCTTGAGGTTAGAGAGGTCATGAGATTAGGTTCTACCAGTCAGGCCCACCCTACTCAGTCCCCCTTGGCTCCTAAACATTGTGTTTAGTGGCAGAGCAACTGCATATCTCATAGGAAAATTGTGGATAATGATAGTGGCAGAAAAAAGAAATCATGCCAAGCTTAGAGGTTCGATCCACATGGTTTGTGAAAGGGAAAGATAACGTGCTGTGGTGTCACAGGGATATGATTCAATCAATCTATCAGGACCTCGCCCTAAATAGACAAACTGCCATCACCATGAACCGAGGTGTGTCTCCCAGGAGGCCTGGAGACATCTGAGAAGCCACCCCCACCCCTGCCACCTCCACCCCAGACATCTCCCAGACTGATGTTTCCTGGTGTGTTTTGCCAATGGCATCTCCTTTATGTTATTTTGCTGTAACTACCGAATTGATGCAGTAACATGCTTGTTTTTACCCAGGCTCCAGCTTAGTTGAATCTATCTGGGTTGAGTTAAGGAAAGAAAGGCCACTCTGTTTAATACAGTTATGAAAGCTTCACCAACTGCTAGAAAGACAGCAGGGCAGATCAGGGACACCACCACTGAATACCTCAGTCTGAAGTGCCAGAGACAGTAGAGGTTCTCAAGAGCTTGTCAGGAAGCTGCTGCAATCCTCCAAAAGTCCACTGTCTTGTTCTGTAGCCGAGTACTGGGAGCCACTGGTTCAACCAGACCTTTTCAGAAACTTGCCAGGAATTTCACGTCCGGCCGATGCCTCTGAATGCAACTCTCACCTCTGATATTTTCCACAACTTGGCAAATGCTTCTCATTGACAAATTCTAGCAAGGGATTCTGGGGAATGCAGTTCTAGGCTCTTCATCCACAGTGGAGCAGAGAGCTTGTAAGGAGATGTGGATGGTGCCCAGCACTCCAGTAGTGTGCATGGTGTGACCGTGGTGTGACCACTTCAGCAAGGTAAGGACACAAACGTTCCACCGAATCCACCCTCTGAGATCTTGGCCGAGTAGCGCAGAGATATCTAAGCTTTCAGAGGCAAGAGGGGCCAAGTTCTGGTGAGTTTATTTTATGCACAGCATTCATTTCCCAGTGGTAGCTTCTTCACTGGAGAAGTTGGCAGTGTGATTTGGGCATTGTCCAGCCTGTGTGCCCCCAAGGATGATTTCCTAGTCTTGCCAGACATTGTGCCAAGGCACCTAAAATCCTTTAGTAATTCATTGCTCATGATAGTTAGGATGGGTTCTTATTTTTTACAGTTAAAGATCTTGCCAGGCACCTTAAAAAATAAATCCTGGGGGACGCCTGGGTGGCTCAGTTGGTTAAGCAGCTGCCTTCGGCTCGGGTCATGATCCCAGCGTCCTGGGATCGAGTCCTGCGTCCGGCTCCTTGCTCGGCAGGGAGCCTCCTTCTCCCTCTGCCTCTGCCTGCCATTCTGTCTGCCTGTGCTCGCTCTCTCCCCCTCTCTCTCTCTGATAAATAAATAAAATCTTTGAAAAAAAAAAAAATCCCGGGCACCTGGGTGGCTCAGTGGGTTAAGCCGCTGCCTTCGGCTCAGGTCATGATCTCAGGGTCCTGCATTGGGCTCTCTGCTCAGCAGGGAGCCTGTTTCCTCCTCTCTCTCTGCCTGCCTCTCTGCCTACTCGTGATCTCTCTCTGTCAAATAAATAATAAATAAAATCTTTAAAAAAAATCCCTCTTTTTAACTAAGCTAGCTTGAGTTGGGTTTCTGTCACTTGAAACTAAGAGAGTCCAGATTTTTTTTTAACTTTTTAAAAAAATTTGTTTATTTATTTAAAAAAATTTTTTAAATTAACATAATAATGTATTATTTGCCCCAGGGATATGGGTGTGTGAATCGTCAGGCTTACAAACTTCACAGCAAAGGGAGTCCTGATTTAAACAGCTTTGTTAATTTGGGCTGAGAGGAAGAAGGTAGTGAAGGGAAAAGATTTAAATATAGGTAAAGGGGTGCCTGAGTAGCTCAGTCAGGTTAAGTGTCTGCTTTGGGCTCAGGTCGAATTGAGCCCCACATTAGGCTCCCTGCTGAACAGGCTCCCTGCCTGCTTCTCCTTCTGCCTCTGTTGCTCCCCTGATTTTGCTTGCTCTGTCAAACGGATATATAAAATCTTAAAAAAAAAAAAAGTATAGGTAAGAGTAAGACCATAATCCTAGAGGATGAATTTTATACCTCAGGGAGGAAGGGTATCTTTTCACCCTCTGAGCAAGAAGAAAAGTAAGAATGAGTATGGACACAATGTATTTGTAGGAGAAGGACAAGAATTCAGGGTGATAGGCCTGTTGAGCAGGAATTAAAACCATCTGCTGGAAGAAATGGGAAGGCTCGGATCTTAAGGAGAACAGCGAAAGACTAAAATCAATATCATGCGGGGTGGAGAAAGAGCCGAGGAAGGACATATTAAAGGGTTGCTAAGAAATGCTGAGGATCCCACTGAGACTGATAACCCAAGTTTGTTGCAGGGCCAATCTGTGATATGATTGGTTGTGTCCAGTGACACTCAGTAACCCCCAGGTGGGGCAGGCGATGGTGTGGTCTGGTCCATGGTCATGTGAAGACAGTAGACTGGACAGAGAAGAGCAGGCAGAATGACGAAGACCGGCTGGCTGGGATGCTGGGCTGGGGGCTGAGCAGAGAAGACAGTGGAAGCAGGGGAAAGATTGGTAGGCTGGGTGAAAAGAGAAGGAGAGATTTGCATGATGTCCAAGAGTAAGAGAAGATACGGCTGTAATGGTACGAGAATGAGGACAGGAAGAAGCAGTCAGGGAATGGGAATTAGATCGCAAGATTTTAGAGGAGAATGGCAGTGTCTGGGGCACGAGGATGACTATTACAGCATCCTTCAGAGGGTGGGTCCTCTCCCTCCCCTTCCTCAGGCAAAATCCCTCCGCAGTAACTCTTCCCCAGATGTTCTCATCTCATCCAAGTAAAAAGATTGCATTAAGGGGAAAAAAAGAGGAATACTGTAGTTCCATCCATCACATGCTTTGATCCCTGTTAGACTGACTGCTGGGATGGGCACATATCCACCCTGCAAAGGGTTTCCTTGTATAAGCCTACCTCCTACCTTCTTATGTCTACCCGAATGTTAGCAGAATTCTGCTGTGTCACCTCATTTAATCTGTCAGACGGAGTGCTCTAACTGGACAGATCCTGTGTATCTTTAAAAAAATTTTTTTTTAAATTAAAATAATTTATACGCAGTTAGCATGCTAGGGTCTGACACAATAAATTTGTTGAATGACTGAAGAAAACCCCCCGATAAAGAAACCAATGCTGAGAGTACCATCGACGTACCCTTGAAGTGGGAGTGGGTTGGGGCTGGGGGTTGAGTAGTGAGAAATTGGAACGTCCCGCAGCAGTGGAGCAAGGATTCTTGGGGACTTAATTTTGGTTTTTGAGTGGGATGGGTGGGGACTGAATCATGAGCATGGAAGATGAGGGTGGGGTTTAGTGGTGAGAGTTTTTTTGGAAGGAGAATGAGGGATGAGAAATTAAAACCAGTCTTCCTGTTTATTTTTAGGCATTAACTAAATGAGCTCATCTAATCCTAACTACCACCCCATATTAGGAAAAATCAAATCACATCCAAGGCCACATGCTAGTAAAGTCATAAAACAAAACTTTACCAATCCTGAGATGAGATCTCTCCGGAATTCAGAATTCTTGTCTAAGAATATTATCTATTTCTCTGGCAAAATTCTCTTCCAAGGTTTCCTTTTAACCTTTTTTCAATCTTCCTCATCATTCTGAATATCAATGGTTTTCAGTTAATAGCAACTATCATTAAACACAAAAACCCCGCAGCACACAATGGATTCATTCATCCATTCACTCATTCTTTCCAAATATTCAATGTGTAGTAACTAAGTGCAGGGTACCGTGTTAGGGGCAGGGGATGCAGTAGTTAAAGAGAAAAAGAGAGTCAAGATGCTTGTGCTTTTATAAGTAGACTGGGTATTTTTACTGTCTGTTATTGTTAATAGTGCTGAAGATTTCAGTCAAGCTTAAAACATTCTGTCTGAAAGATTCCTATGAGAATCTCCTTTACGTAATTATTTACCTAAGACCTACATTCCAGTCTCCTGCTAAGGCAATTGATTTACATTTTACTGGATAAATAGAAATACTGTTTTGAATAAAAACAGTGGAAGGACATCTAAAGCTAAACATCTCATAGGAAGTCTCTGTTTTTAATTTCTGGCAGGCACACGGATCTCAATAAGGGGAAATTAAAGGATCTTCTAGTGATTTAGCACTGTTGGCTCAGGACAAGGTTCTGAAAGTCAATCTGGATCTATTTTCCCTAAGGACGCTATGATCACTTTAAATCTAAAGCGCAAGGACAGGGAGCCACCAGAATGCTGGCGGCATCCCCCATGTCACTGCTGGGATGTTGGAGAGATGGGAGAAACAGGACAAAATCTGCAGAGATGCACCTCCTCTTCTCACCCCCATAGGTCATGGATGGATGAGCTGAGGCCAGGTAGGTGGCTTGAATCAAATTCCAAGTAGTGCTTCTGGCTTCCCTGGCACCATCTGATGGGGACCGTGTGGGCCTGCATCTGGAGCAGAGTCTAGTTTAGCTGTACATCAATAGGCACCTCTGATGGAAGACTCTGGATGTGGTAGAGGGGGAGGTAGAAGGGAAATGGTACCAGGAATCATCAGGTTGGTTCCCAGAAGTTGGGGGCTGCCAGGTGTGAATTGGTTGGTGATAAGACAGGCCTGCTGCCGTAGAGCAGTGGAACTGCTCTATTAACTGGAGGTTAATTTTGTTTTCCCTGTGAGAGTGGGGGCTGAGTCAACAGAATAGGAGCCGAGAATCATAAAGTTTTTGGAAGGAGGAAGAACCATGGAGGAATGAAAATGTTCACAAATTAGCTCATTTAATCCTAGCCACCACTTTAGATAAGGAAACCTAGGGTCACACTCCCAGAGTGCAGCACAGTGGGAATTTGAACCCAGTTCTCCCTGACCTCAGTGGATGTGTTCTTTCCAGCTCTAGTCTGAGAGGCCTGGCATTCCTGCTTTCCTTTGGTATCTATCCCCTATCTTCCTCCTCAAGCATTCTCTTGTTTCCTCTGCTTATTGCAATTCATGTTCCTGTCTTCTCTCTTTCTTCTTTAAGTAATTACAATTTGTAGCAACTATATTTATTAAACATACCAATTTTGCTTTATTTCTTTTAAAGATTTTATTGAGAGAGAGAGCGCATGTGTGCATAGGCGGGGGAGGGGCAGAGGGAGAGAAAGAGGGGGAGAGAGAGAGAGAGAATCTCAGGCAGACTCTGCACTGAGCATGGAGCTTAATGCAGGGTTTGATCTCACGACCTTGAGATCATGATCTGAGCCGAAATCAAGAGTGCGACACTTAAACAGCTGAGCCACTCAGGCCTCCCTAAACAAATTTAATATTAGAGTAGTTGAAAATTTTATTGTCTTTTAAAACAAAAGATTCCCACTCTTCTGTAATTAGGGAAAGGTTGTCTTGTACTTACTTATGCAAAGCCTATTACCCATTTTTCTCTCTCTATCAATCATTATGTTTAAGGGAAACAGGTCAGTGGATGTATAATCAAAATATTACAGTTGGAAGATGTAGAAACTGAACACAAAGAAGCCTAGTGACGCATTTAGAATAAACTGGCTAGTTCAATGATCCAAATAAAGGAGGGCCAGAGTGACAGTGGGAAAATCCTGAGTTTACATAAATTGAGTTTCACAAGTTAGTTTGTAAATCAATTATTTGACATTTGGTATATTTCCTCAATGAAAAGAAAATTTTAGGTGGGAATGCCACCTGATTATCTCATCAGAAAAGAGCTGAAATCATTATTTGTACCCAAGAACTGTACAACAATGGATGAGCAAGTTAACTGGAGGGTCTGGTGGAGACTCTGAGGATGGCTTTTGGACACTGATCAGGGACTTTTGGAAATGGATAATAGATATTTGTTGTTAAAATCCATCAATTAAATATGCCATTCAAAACAGCATCCAAGTGGCAGTTTCTATTTATGCACTTTTCATTCCGTGCACAAAAGAGCATTTTCCTTTTGGTTTTGCTATTCACCTAACCAGGGACCATCCTTTCTTTTCTTCATTGTCTTATAAAATATCCTCCCTTAGAGCCTAATGCAAATGTCATAGCAATTTTTAGAATCCCCTGACAAAATATTAGTGGTCTCTTCTCTGAAACCTGTTGCATTTTGATTACATTTCTTTTATGATGTACAGTTTGTCCCCTACTTTAGTTTTGGGGTACCCAGTAAATAGTTGTCAAATACAATTAAATTGTAACAATTCAGGTTTTTCCTCAAGAAATGCCTTCAGACCACCTTTGCAAAATAGTGTTGCCCATACCCTAGTATACCCATAGTGTAGCCCTGCTTTATTTTTCTTATAGAACATAATAGGACACAACAGAACTATATAGAACAAATAGGACATAATAGATATTTGTTTATTGCCTGTCTCCTCCACCACAATTTCTGACCTACTTTGTTTATTTCCCCATCACCTTGAACTGTGCCTGGTCCAGAGTAGGGGTTGAATAAATCAGTGTATATGGAAGTGAAAGAAATACTAACTGGGATATATCAAGACACTGGATCTGATCATTCATTAGTTCTATAGTACTTAGCTGCAGGACATAGAGCAAGTCATTAACCCATAATGGGCATTTCCCTATAGAACCAATAAGATTCTTAGATCTGATGTCATTTCATTCCTCCGAGAGTAGGAAGCAAGAGACGCAATGAATAAACGGAGTTCAGGTAGCTATGCATGGAAAAAGAATGCTCTAGGCCGCTTACAGGACCTGCTCTTGGTGAAAGGCAGATAGAAAGCACAGAGTGTAAGCAAGGAGAGATGCAGAGAAAGGGCTGTGTTCAGGTGCAGGGGCATGTCAAGAATGCTGGAGGAGCTGTGTAGTGGAGAGCTGATGACCTACATTGATGCTGGGCTGCTGGAGGAAAGCTCCCAGAGAAGAGGGAAGGCAAGCTGAAAGGGGAGGCTATGTGTATGTTGCAAGCTCCACATACTTTTCGATTTTGCCTTCATTTCCAGTAAACAACCACTCTGCTGTGACTTTTTCAGGGCTTGATTAAGCACGTGGCTCACATGTGAAAGCAAATGAAAATGTTCTATCCCAAGAATCACATTAGTTCTCCATTTAATTTGACAAGGCGACTTCTTTATTCCCCAGAGCAGACTAGATTCTAATCTCTTATCGTGAAATCTCCACAGCACTGCTCTTCTCATCTGAGAGTATGGGCTCTTGTCTAGTGTTGCAAGCTTCTCCTCTTGCCTTGTTGCCCTTGCCCCTTCCCCCACTTTGGGAGGCCTATGAAGGGCACTATCTTTGCTTTTTCTCTATCAGTCTAATAAAATATCCTGGAGTCAGTCTCTGTCTCTCAGCCTCTGTCTCCCCCTCTCTCATATACTTACGTATTTCATACTCATGCTTAATGTGTATTTGAGTATGAGTAAATTTGAGTATACCTCAAATTTAAGTTTTATTAAAGTTCTAGGCTCCTTTGTAAAATAGGAACTGACCCAGACAGAGGTTTTGAAATTTCCTACATAAGCAACAAAGGGCTCTATACATTTCAGGGAGGGCCCTCTAAGAAGTAACCACTGGCACTTTTTTTGTTTGTTTACTTAGAAACACACTCAAAGCTTTACTCTCTTTTCCAGAGGACGGTCAAAGATGCACTGTCCTTGGCTGCAGTGACTGTCTCGCCTTGCAAAAAGTCGGCTACGCCACGCTGTGTCCGAGTAGCTCTGCCAGGCCACCGTTCCTGCGGCCACGGTGAGAGGAGAAGCCCCAGCGACCCAAAACCCACAGTCCTGGACAGAGTCCCCACGCCCTTCCCGCTGCGCGAGGACAAGGAGGCCCAGCGGTCCTTCGGGATCCGAGCCTTCTCCGGTTTCCAAAGCAGCTGCAAACCCGCCCCACCCAGGCTTCGGGACCCAGGACTAGAGTCGCCCCGCGCAGGCGCACTGAGGCCGGGGAAGGGGGGGGGCCGGGCTCGCAGGGCCGGCTGCGGGAGGGGCAGGCTGCGGGAGGGGCGGGGCGGGGCGGGAAGTGTTTCCGTTGCCTGGAGTGGGCAGAGCGCAGCTGCCTGGAGCCACTTCTGTTCGCATCCCTACACTACCTTCCCCGCCGGCGCCCCGCGCTCTGCCGCTCCCTGGGAGGTTCGGGGCACTTAGGTCCCTCTTTCACCCTTGGGTGAGTGCTCGTCTAGCCGGGGGTGGGGGCTGCGTCCGGAGAGGGGAGCCGCGGGGAGGCTCGGTCTGCGGCTCGCTAAAGCGGCGGTGTCTCTCTTTTCTTGCAGTTTGGCATCACCTTCTCCTGACCTGAGCAGTCGCCATGGCACAGGTATGACCGTGCGCCCCCCGCGCCGCGCGCGCATTTGCCAACTTTGTAAGCTGTGTCAAGGGAGTTCTAGAATTTGTCCGAAAGCCAACAAAGTTTAGGAGTAAATGAAATCTGCCTTCGAGAAATCTGCTACACCTTTCCTGTTTCTCCTCCAGTCCCCCTCCCTCCCTTTCCTGTGTCGCTGGCTTCTTTCCGTCCAGTGCCCGCCGGAACCTGCTCCGAAGCAGCCGGTGGGGCGCAGCAGCCGGTGACGTGGCCGGATTTGTGTGCACTCCCTTTTTGTGAGTGAATGTGTAAAATCCAATGAACCTAAAATTAGAACCAGAACAGGAAAAGCTCTTAGCGGTCAAGTGAGCCGCACGCGTTTTTTTCCGTGTCTTTCTTTTTCTTTCTTTCCACGCCTGCCGTCTTTATTTCCTTTCTTCTTTGCTCTCCTCTTCCTTTCCCCCCGCCTCCCTTCTCTTTTTTGCTCCTCTCTTCCCCTCCCCTCCTCTCCTTTACCTATCTTTCCTTGTATTATTTCCATGCTACGAGTGGGCATGGCTTTTTCCAGTAGAGCTCTTGAGATTTTTCCAGTTGCTCAACACAATTTTACTGAAAGGAACTGTTCCTGTAGGCACTGCGTCCTCCCCCCTGCCCCCCCGCCCCACGCAAAAGATTAAACAGAAGAGCTGCTTTTCTTAAGTAACTCGTGGAACGAGTTCTAAAAATTGAATTTGCCTTGGGATTGTTTCAGAACGTGATTACCCAATATTGGTTTTTTGTTGTTGTTGTTGTTGTTGTTGTTGTTCTTGACAAATACAGGAAAGAAACATCATTCATGTAGTAGTCTTTAAAAACAAAGACCGTGTTGTACAGTATTTTGTGAATAAAATATCAGTCCTAACAACTCCAACGCAAAACTAACTTTACAGATCTTGGCAATCAATCTGGCTTGTCAGATAATTTTTTTAAAACCAGGAGTTTGGAGTTCCTGGGTGGCTCAGTTGGTTGGTTGTCTGCCTTCTGCTCTGGTCCTGGTCCCCGGATCTGGGATCCAATCCCACATCAGGCTCCCTGCTCAGCGGGGGTCTGCTTCTCCTTTTCTTTCTCTCTGCCTCTTCCCCTGCTTGTGTGCTCTCTCTCTCTCTCCATAAATAAATAAAAATTTAAAACGAGTATTTTAACTCTCAGATAGTGTCCTCTCTTTATACTCTTCATTTATTAAATCAGATTAAAACAAATAAACAAAAAAACCCCGCCAAACATGACTGACTTATCAAAATTGAGTAAGGTTTCAAGGTCCTTTCCAAGAGAACATGGGAGTATTATGAAGACCTGGTAACTTTATTAAATTTATACAGTGTTTCCATTCTTACTTCCTCTTTTGAACTTAGGAAATATTACAATAAACCGGTTCTCATATTACTTCAAATGGAAACTTTGGTATAGGTTCTTCCCCTCATAAAGGATACTTTTATGTGGAACTAACTTTCCTTCACTGAGTTGTTTTTCTTATCTTGATATGCTGGTGTGGTGATGTGAATGATGACTGAACAAGCATCAAAGAACAATTCCCTTTATCCTTGCTCATTTGGGTGTTTCTTGTATCTCTTTCCTAAGTTGACCCAGTGATGTCTGAAGTTTTTCAATCAATTCCTTTCAATTATATAGACTCCAGATAGCACAAATTAACATGTTTTCCAATTATGGACATTAATTATTTCAAATAATGAAAAGTATAAAGGCTATTATATACACAAAACCTTGGAGAATGGTGGTTTGCATTATAAAATTGGGGGCATGATCTCTATCACAGTAGAACTCCAGTATTGTTTCCTATCAAAACCACAGTTGTTAGTCATCATAGAAGTTGCAAGTAATGTTAAGAAAGATAGATACAGTGTTGCATTTTGCACTTTGTTATTCTCCTTGGAAACCATGGAAGTAAAACATTTTGTTAAAATGTTTAACATTAAGATAGAGTTTTGTTTTTATACTCACACATTTGATGGGATGCAGAATGCCCCCGTTAAGAACTTGTACTTTTACTGTCAAAAAATACCTTGGACCCCAGTGTAATGGTAGGAAAGCTGAAGTAGTTTCAGTGTTAGGTTTCAGATGGTTTCTATGGTAGTATGTTTTGTTGACCTGTGGTTATGGGAACCAGAGACCTCCACTCTGTGGCTCTCTGTAGAGTAGTGAAATCAGATGCCTCAGACTTAGAGGTGCACATTTCAGCCATTTAGACCGTATCATTAAATATTGTCTCTTACTTATTGAAGAATGATAATGTATACTCCCACAGCAGTAATTTTTCATGTTTATAAATTGTACTTTCCATACCAGTGTTTTGTCTTTTTACTTGATCTTGGGACCATCCTGCTAGTCATAGTCTACAAAGATCCATCAATCAATTATATATGTAGCTCTTGGGCATGACCGTCTTGTTAAGAATTTAAAGAGAAAGCATTGACTTACTGATCTTTGATAGAGTTTCTATTTTTATACAAAAATATTATTAGGGATATTTTATACTCCTGTGTATATTTATAATAACATTTTTGCTTATTTGCTATATAAATTATACATTTTAAAATCTCATAATTCATATCAATATAAATTCTTAAAATTTTACTTTGATGATGTCAGTATAGGGAGACAAAGTCATAACAGATACTGTGAGCTACATAAAAAGTGATTTATATTATCATGGTGAGTAAATAATTCAGAGCTGTGATTATATAAATGTAACTTTTAAAAAAATTAGTTTTTAGGGTCATTTTTCTCAGTCTGACTTAACCATATTTTGGGTTGGATTTCTTAAACTGAATTCTGACCTATTTCTCTCTAATTGCTTAACTTGCTCATGCAGGTTTTTAAAATCTCACTATTTAGCTAGAGCCAAATTATTTTGCAGATACTCTAATTTATTTTAGGTACATAAAAGTACATGCTGTACTTCTGTATTTGGTTTGGAAAAACCAGGAGTTGGCTGTATTTCAAAGATGAATGATCCATTTAATACATTTTAATTCAATTCGAGTCTGTATAATTTTCTTTCAGATAACAAAACTTTAAAAAGGTAATTCATGGGGCGCCTGGGTGGCTCAGTGGGTTAAAGCCTCTGCCTTCGGCTCAGGTCATGATCCCAGGGTCCTGGGATCAAGTCGGGCTCTCTGCTCAGCAGGGAGCCTGCTTCCTCCTCTCTTTCTGCCTACTTGTGATCTTTGTCTGTCAAATAAATGAGTAAAATCTTAAAAAAAAATAAAAAGGTAATTCATTTCAGTCTGTATAATTTTCTTTATGATAAAACTTTAAAAAGATAGATTTTGGGGTGGGGCACGTGGGTGGTGGCTCAGTTGGTTAAGTGTCTGCCTTCGGCTCAGGTCATGATTACCTAATCCTGGGATGGAGCCCTGCCTCTTTGGGCTCCCTGCTCAGAGGAGAATCTATCTGCCCCTCCCCGTCCTCATGCTCTGTCTCTGTCTCTTGAATAAATAAATTATATATATATATATATATATATAGAGAGAGAGAGAGAGAGAGAGAGAGAGGGAGATTTTAGATAGATTTTGGGCAATCTGATTTTAGCTTTATAATATTGTTTATAGAGTTAATGTATTTAAATCAGCAAGAATGTCATGAAGCAAAATCAGGCAACATAATTTTCACTAGAAACTTCATGAACATCAGATTTCTCTCCTCCATACATAAACTGTGCAAGGTTTGATTAGGAATTTCTTTGGTTGGTTTGAAATCATTGTACTGTGATAATTTATAAAGTGCCTGTGCAGAACAAGCAGGATCAGTGTAAATAAACAGATTTGAGATGAGGTTCATTCTAGAGGAGTTGACCAGATATTGATTGTATCTTTTCATGCCATTCACTTTAAGGTCAAATCTCTCCTTAGAGATCTCTCTTGATATCTTAGATCAGGATTACCTATACTGCTTTGGGTTAGTGTCTCTCAGTTCCTGATACCTCTGAGTCTTGTTTACATCTTGAATGCTGAGAAAGAACTAGATCCAAAACCGCTTGGCTGCTTGGCAAGCCACTGAACAATTCATTGGCTTTCAGCAAATCTTAATTCTCTTGTCTAGATCTGGTCCCTTTGGACATAGGTTGGGAGCTAGTGAGAGTTGGGCAATCTGTGGTTTTCTTCTTTCAGTGACTTAGAAATTTTAACATCATAGAAATATATTTTTACATTATAGATCAATTTCTGAAATAAATTTTATTTTTACATTATAGATCAATTTCTGAAATAAATTTTATTTGTATGACCTGTATAGTATTACAAAACTTCACAGACGCATTAGTTGATCTTTACAAAAATTAGTGCTCGCAGGACCTTTTTTTTTTTTTTTTTTTGAACCCATCTTTTCAGTTTAGTAGTTTATATAATATGTAAACCTGTACGCAGTTGATTTAGTGGAATGAATGTGTATTCCAGTTGGTATCATTTCTCTGGACACTTGTTCTTAACTGTTCTCTTTATTTCCCATTCATGGGTACAGTCATGAATATATGAAGCTTTTGAGTTCCCACTATGCATCAGGTATTGTTAGACCGGGAAAATAAAAAAGGAAATGGGACAACAGTTTATTGGTATAACAGATGCATTGCTATGTCCATTGTATGCATTATTTAGTGCTTACAATACAGTTTTAGAAATCAGTATTACTATTTCAGTTTCACAGAAGAGGAAATTGAGGTCAGTCACTTACGTGGCAGTGGTCAGATGGGACAAGGAGGAAAGGCATTATATGTAGAGGCAACACCAGCAAGAGTGAATGCTCAGAGGTATAAAGGTGTTTTGCCTGGCCAGGAGCTGCAGACAGTACGGTATGGATGGAGTGAAGCTGTGGTCAGGTGGGGAGATGGAGCCCTGCCTGGAAAAGGATGCCAGAAAGAGCAGAAGAATATGACCCATTTTGTAGGTAAGAGGAGCTGTCAAAGAGTTTTAAGTTGGGGTGTGCCATGGTTAGATTTGCATTTAACCAAGATCACCCTGGTGCCAGTGTGATGTTGCATTTCTGAGGGCTGAAGAGATCGCATGGTGGTGTGGGAGGTTTGTGGGGGGGTGGGGGGAAAGGCAGGAGAGAGAAGCTGGATATTGGAAGACCACTTAAGAATCTGCTGCTATGATCCCAGTGAAATCTTAAAGACAAACTAGGCAGAGACTGGGACTGCAGATAGGAGGGGACTGTTGGAACAGTAGGCAGGTTGGGTGCAGAAGTGGGGTGGTCGGTGATGAAGGCTCTGTCTGGTCAGGGTCAAGATGAATGGCTTGCATGACTGAGTGGTTGATTTGTGTTTTTCTCTGACAAAGGAATACAGGTTTGAGGTGCGGGGAAAAGATTGAGTTAGTAGTGGACTTGTTGAATTTGAGTTCCTTACAAAACATTTAGGAGGTGCTGTCTTAGTAAGCAGCAGGGTATATATGATCTTTAAAACCTCTTTCATCTCCGTAGGTCATTTATTTATGGTTATTTCTCTTCCCACAACTAAAATTGATTTGAGGCTAACGTTTCTACCTCTGTGTAGGACCAGCCGTGTTTATTAGATTTCTGTCCCTTGTTTAGGTACAAAAGGAAATAAAGTTGTGAATCCCTGCACACTCTTCTCTAATATGAGAAATCTATAAGCTTGTTTTCTGAAGCATTGGTGAATGAATTGGTTAGTGATACAGCTTTTCAAGTACAATTCATAGAATGCCCAGTTGAACAGTTATGTAAAACAGAACCCCTTGCAACCCCCAACCCCCACCCATACCCCAGCTCAAATGTGTACTCAAATGTGAAGGCTAATGCATTTGCCTACCTTAACTAACTCAAGGCATCACCATTATTCATGGACCGCCGGACTTAACGTTTGTTGGTATTTGCCAAGGAAAGGGATTCTTATGGTGGCAGGGTGTCATAGTCATGGGAGAATTAAAGAAACAACAAAAACCTAAATCATACTGACAAAATCTTTATTTTGTTATCAAAACTTCTTTTCTACCTTTGCACATTTAACTTAAATGTTTATAGTGATACTTTCCCCCTGATGCTTGGTTTTAAAAAAGGGACCAGATAATGGTTAAAAACCAATTTGACTTTAAGGCTTTGAACTTAACTTTCACCTTTTTTGATAGATTTGGAGCAAGGGTAAGAATTAGGTCTTGAGATCTTATTTCTGACCCCCTGTCATTTGTGTTTGTACCCCTCAGTCCTCTTGGAGATTCTAGGGTTTTTTTCCCCTGATATTTATTTTACTTTGCAACTTAGATCATAATCATATCATGCTGGTTTTGCCCTCTTTTCTTGCTCATTTTATTTTTCTTGGCACAGTGATATTTAATTTTTTTACTTTGCTCATCAGTGGGAGCAAAGATTTCATTTTTTAAATGAAATTAATGTATTGATTTCATTAAACTGGAAGATGGATTCAAAGAGGGTTTCTGTACCTTCAGGAAAGCTTCAGTTTAAAAGGTTCCAGACAGGTGAATGTTTTCTCATCTTTAAATTTGAAGTTCTTATTTCTGTTGTTGTTTTCCTGTTTCTTTAAATTCTGTCTAGAAAAGCAACCCTTCACATGTTTTTGGGCTTAATTGTATTCATTTTATTTTGGCATACCTAGTCCTTGGTGGTAAAGAACTTTCTCATTTAGGATAAATGAACAAAAAAAGCCAACAAAATTATAGAGCTAGAAGAGTGGATAATTTTGAAGGTGAGAGTTAAAAGAGTGAATTATATGTTTTGGCCATGTATGGCCTGAAAATATATAATAATGCCTTTGAAAAGGCCTTGGTGGCAGGGAATGAAGGTAACTGAAGATGACCTCAGCATGGGTGAAGGGATCTCTACCTACTCATAGTTGGAATTACCCTGGGCAGGGTATAAATGTTTAACTTGAGGCAAGTGGATCTATGGGAAAAAGGAGAAGCCCTCTAGTATGAGTCATGGAAAGTCACATTTGCCCAGTGCAGATAATTTTATGTGGGCCAGGATGGGGTTTGGACAGGATGTCCAAACAAGGTTTCTGCCCTTGTGACTCATGACTGTGATTCACTTCTAGTCCTTTACTACTACTCTGTGGCTTTGGCTAGCTTTGACGGTGACTTGGATCATGTGGAATGTAGCATGTGTTTCACAGTTTCTAGAAAGCTCTCAAAAATACAATCAGCAGTTATTTCTTCTTCATAGTGAGTCACTGAGATTCTGAGGAGACGCCTCTTCCTTCCATTTTTCACCTCATTTCCTTCAGTCTCAGTGGTCAGATGTCTTTTTAAAGCAAATCTCTCTAGTCCCCCCTGTTCTTAACCTCTTGATATACTAGCAACTCCATAGCCTGTAAGCTGGAGAAAGTATGTTTTTTTAAAGTGAGTTTTTAAAAGGATGTTTAAAAGAAAACCAAACAAACCATCATTTGTAAAATCGGAGTTCATGGAGATGCTCACAATTGACTTTTTTGGTGTTCCCCAGTCAGGCTTTTACCACCATCAAAGACCTCCTCGTTACCAAGTCCAGTGGACCCTTTCACTCTTACCTCCTGTTTGACTTCTCTGTGATACTGGCTTTTCTTCCTTTCTTCCTGGAACATTTTCCCCCTTTGGCTTCTCCATGCCATCACACTCTTTGGAGATTTTGTTTTTGGGAGGCTGTGCAGCATCATGATCAATAGTCTGCAGTCCCATGGCCTGTCTTCAGGTACTGGCTCCGCTGCTTGCTTCATGGTTGCTTGGATGATTCCCCAAATCTTCCTAAGCCAATGTGTTTCTTCATCTGTAGAACGAGATGATCTGTGGGAAGCTCTGAACACCGTGCTTGGCTCATTGCCACACTGAGCAAATATTAGGGTCTCAAACCAGGGGCTTGACCCTGAGATGGAGACCTGAGCTGAGATCAAGAGTTTGAATGCTTAATCGACTGAGCCACCCAGATACCCCTTAGCTGCCATTCTGATTGTAGGGGACCTTCCCTTCTTTGTTGACTCTTCCTAACATTGCCTTTTGTGATAGGCTCCTCATACAGCTCCAGTGACCACCTATGTGCTCTGGTAACTGACAAAGCCTGGTTCTTTTCTGTATGCCTACTGGGAGAAGTGTAAGACTAGTCATTCTGTTCCCCATCCAAAAAAGGAGTCATCCTAATTGGTTCCCTTCTGCCTTGGTTCTGTTACTCTCTGTCTCTTCCTTTCTATTTCCACTGAGGCTCCTGACATCGATCAGGTCCTGTCTTCTTTCCGTGTTAGTGTTTTTACAACAGCCTTACTGTCTCCACTCTTGCCCAGTCCATTCCGTTGTCTCCACTGCTGCCCCAGTAATATTACTGTGCATAGTCGACATTGTTCTTCCCTACTGAAATGTCCTCCAGTGACTTCCCTTGCCTATGGGATGAAGTTGGCACTTCTTCTTCTTCTTCTTTTAAGATTTTATTTGAGAGGGAGAATGAGAGAGAGAGAGAGAGAGAGAGAGAGAGAGAGCATGAGCATGAGAAGGGGGAGGGTCAGAGAGAGAAGCAGATTCCCTGCTGAGCAGGGAGCCTGATGCGGGACTTGATGCGGGACTCGATCCTGGAACTCCAGCATCATGACCTGAGCCAAAGGCAGTTGCTTAACCATCTGAGCCACCCAGGCGTCCTGAAGTTCACACTTCTTAGCATGGCTGTCCAGCTACTCCTCCCCTCCCTCCATGACCACCATTTGCTTTTCTATGCATACTTAATGTTCGAACTCTTAATCCTTTGTTCAGAGCACTAGAATTTTTCATTTTTTCATGTTTTTATGCATGCTGGATTATACCTTCCTGTACTTACCTACTTTTTTGAACCTGCCTTGGAAAATCACAGGCAACTTTCAAGACATTTTCTGGGAAATTTTTCTGGTATCTTTTCTTTCCATTCTTCCCAATTCAGACCCTTCTTTATGTGTGTATGTGCCCTGATGAAACCTGTGTGTGTGTATACTCTGCTGCACTTGATTATTTACGTGCCTATCATGTTCTCTTGACTTTTAGAGATCATCACTTTTTCTTAGTACAATACTCAGCATGTGGAAAGCATTCTAAAAAATGATTATTGAGTGAATGAATAAACCGACAAGGCACTGAGTTACCTGTTGTGTCAGTTCTAGGTTCTCACACTGAGAGGACCTGTGGTATTTATTCATTTTTCATGATGACATATTGGTGGTGTCTTCCTAATCAATTTGAAGTGGTCCTATGAAATAGGGAAACTGCAGTTTGACCTGAGAGATATGACATTCCCGATCTGTGCCAATTTTGGAGGACAGTTTTCTCAAATCTTATCAATTTCTCTCTCGATTTACTATTCCTCTTGATTATGTTGAACCATATGAAATTGCCAGACAGATTTTCCTTGTAGGTCACTTTGCTTCCATGCATTTATAATAAAGCACACATGATTATAAACCAGACAAGTGTTCTCAGCCCTTCCTCACCTTGTAGCTGTTTTTCCCTCAGTTGTATTTGTTTTTAAAAATTTTTTTTTAAAAAAGATGTATTTATTTATTTTAGAGAGAGAGAAAGTGTGTGTGTGAGTCCATGTGAACTGGGGGAGGAGCAGAATGAGCAGGAGAATCTCTTCACAGGCTTCTCACTGAGCACCGAGCCTGCCCTAGGGCTCCATCTTGTGACCCTGAGATCAGGATCTGAGCCAAAACCAAGAGTAGGATGCTCAACCTACTGAATCACCCAGGCTCCCCTCTGTAACAGGAGCTTTGAAGGACTTCAGAAGCATTTATTAGTGAAAGTTTATGCTGGGATCCTCCTTTTATCATAAGATAAAAATTTAGGACTCAGTAGTCATAAAGTCTTCTGATTCTCAAGAACTAATGATACTGCAGATTTTGAGGGGAAAGCCTTAAAATAGTTTGATGATTAAAAACACTACATGTATTATAAAATAAGCATAACAGGAAACCTTATGAAGAATGTCTTCCAATATATTTTTACAAAGTTCTTTTTTTTTTTTTTAAAGATTTTGTTTATTTATTTGTCCGAGAGTGAGAGGGCACAACCAGGGAGAGGGGCAGGCAGAGGGAGAAACAGGCTCCCTGCTGAGCAAGGAGCCTGATACGGGGACTGATACCGTTCATGACCGGAGCTGAAGGCAGACGCTTAACTGAGCCACCCAAGTGTCCCTACTTTTATAAAGTTCTAAGTTCAGAGATTTGGCATGTGAATTACCAAATATCTTTTTAGGCTTTACCAGGTTATCTTAAAAATCCCTAAGAAATATAAGGAAACAGGACTAGATGAAAAGTTACTTAGTAAAAATACCGCTTTGAGTTGAGTGCCTAGGGCAGTGTATCAGGTTTCAGTGAAGGTTCAGCATGCTCCTCGATCAAAGTGGCAAGAGACTTAAATGGAAGAAATCCTGCAAGGAAGTGCCTTCTGTGAGTCTGGGGGTGTCACCGGGCTGTGGACACTGGGGGCAATGCCCAAGGGATGAAGGCCGTGGGAGCCAGACCTTCCCATTGATGGTATTGCAGGTGGACCAGAATAGCTCATGCACTGAATTGGTTCTGCTAATTGAAACTATAAGCGGTCCTCTTTCCATTTCAAATGGGGTTATCAAATTGTAAATTTATTTAAAGACTGAACATGATATAGAACAATGGCTTGCTTTGTTATTATTTGCTTTGTCGTATGGGTCATACCATGAATAATACCATGTTGTGTTTCCTTTCTCAGGTTCTTAGAGGTACCGTGGCTGCCTTCCCCGGATTTGATGAGCGGGCTGATGCGGAAACTCTTCGGAAGGCCATGAAAGGCCTGGGTAAATTCAACCCTCCTTTTGTTCTTAAAAAATAAAACAAAACAAAACAAATGTCAAAACAAATGTCACAACAAATGATGTTTGTTTTTCCAAACAAAATTCACTGATTTACAGTAAGGTTAATTTTAGAATATTTTATCTGAAATGTATAAAGAGAGAGAAGATACATGAAGGCAACAAAAGAGTATGACTTATCATCCCTAATATTCAATGTCTAGAATTGAACAGGAAGTTAAATTTGCCCTCTTTGTTTTTTAGCTTTCAGCTTTCCCTGGGACGTAGCTGACCATGTAGATAAGCAGACATTCCTGAGAGTGAGCAGCTCTGCAGGGCTTTGTCCCTTTTGCCCGATCAGGAGTCTAGTTCTGCAGTCTCTTCTCTTTCCCCAGTCTCCTTTTCTTTCTTATTTTTTTTAAAATTTATTTATTTGACAGACAGAGATCACAAGTAGGCAGAGAGGCAGGCAGAGAGAGAGGAGGAAACAGGCTCCCTGCTGAGCAGAGAGCCCGATGCGGGGCTCAATCCCAGGATCCTGGGATCATGACCTGAGCCGAAGGCAGAGGCTTTAACCCACTAAGCCACCCAGGCGCCCCCCAGTCTCCTTTCTAGCCACAGATATATCTCTCATCTTGAGGATTTCTACAGAGAACTGGTCCTCTGTCCTTAAGCTGCTTCTATACTAGGGTTCATGAATGGTGATCCACCTTCTTCAAACTTGGCTCTGACCCCTTCTCTCTCCATTCTGCATATCTTGTGAGATTTCCTGTTGTAGCAGGATTAGTGTTAGCTTCTGGCCGTGCACTCCCTTCCTTAGTATCCAGCCCACATGGTCCGACTTCGCTCATGCTACCGCTCCGTGTATTCTCTGACCCGGACATGGTAGGTTATCTGCTATTCATGAAAACTCTGTATTTTCCTCTGCTGAGCTTTTCTCTCATTTTAAAAGCCTGTCCTCTTTCCTTGTGTCGTTGCCTGATAAAACCGTTCCATCCTTCCTGTCTCTTTTGGGTGTCACCTTCTCCATGAAGCCTTAACCAAAACTCCTTCCACCTGTTAGCTAAGAGAACCTCCTCTGAAACCCTGTTCAGCACCTGGGCCTCTCCTGAGGCACCTGTAACATTCTGCCTTAGTTCAGAGTTGACTATGTGTTTTTGTATTTTTTATGCTAAATTGTAACTTGAAGTCAGGATCTCTTTCTTCTCTCTTAATCTCCCACTTAACACCTGCCTTGTGAATATCCATTGTTTGAGTAACTCTCTGTTGCGAGAAAAGCTAGGTGCACTAAGTTTTTAAAAAGTCAGGAATGTTTTTTTCTACCTACTTCACAGTACATCAGGAACAGGGGATAGCTTATATTAAAAATATAACATGTTATATGTTGGACATTTTATAGTTCAATAAATTATTTAATAAGTCTATTTTATCAGTAAGGAATCAAAGTGACTGGGATGCTGGTCTCAAAGGCTATTGAGACAGTGGGCACGTGGGAGCCAAGATATAATTCTTCGACCATAAATTGCAGGCACTGATGAGGACAGCATCTTGACTCTGTTGACCTCCCGAAGTAATGCCCAGCGCCAGGAAATCGCCGTGGCTTTTAAAACTCTATTTGGCAGGGTAAGACTCCACTTCATCCTAAGTTAGAATGTGAGAGCCCTGATATGCTGTAAGATTAGTTGGAACTCTATGAGTATTCTTTTGTAAACATTATTTATTCTATTATTCTGATTTTACTGTTCCTTTTCTCTTTTTAAACTTCTTAATTATCAGCTGTTGGTTTCCAGTGCTCACCCAGCTTAGCCCCATAATTGTTTTTCCTTGCTTGATGCTACAGAAGGGCCAGAAAATCCCCTGGTGATAGCTGCCTGTCTTCTTGCCTGCTTCCTGCTCAGGACTGTGTTATTAGCTATTTTCTAGATGCAGACCTGTATGCTAGTCTGTTTTATTGTGACATAGCTACAGTCTTGGTTCCTTGTGGAGTGGTATTTTAATAAATGAGTTTTTAGTTCATTGATTTAAATGCTCTTATTTGAGTAACAGCTCAAATAAAATTTGTTACTTAAATGAATTACTGTGTGTATGAAAAACTTAAACATAGTCTTGTTACTCTGAAATTTTGTGTTCATCATTTAATTAAGAAACAAATGCACAGCAAACTAACAAATAAAAAGAGTATTCTGAACATAATTTCTGGTTTCCTCTGTGTTGAAACTGAAATGGTTCGGGCAGACTGCGTTTCTTCTCATAATTTTCTACACAGTTTCTACATGGTAGCAGCTGTCTCTCAGTAGTCAGGAGCGTAATTATAAACATAATTCATTGTGTATTGGAATAGCAATAGATATTGAGAGAAAAAATTGTTTTGTAAAAATTCATTTATGATTTTATTTTGGGAAAATTGTTTTTTAAAGATACATGTTTCTCAGAACCAGTGTTTTTAAAACTATCTTTAACTGACTTTTGTTCATTTTTTAACTGTTGAAGTTCAGAAAAACGTTTCTTAAAAATGAATACCTTGACCCATAAGTGTCTTTGTTTTAGCTAAAGCTTTAGGTCAGCTGTCAAAAGTACATTATTCAAACCTGGGTTTTTGTTTAACCTACATGTCTTTTTTCTACTTGGAGATGGCAACATAAATAATTCATTTGTGCAAAGGGCTATGCTTTATATTTAAGAATACTCCCCTTGAAATTACTGCTTGGTTAACAAATTTGTGTTTTCTGTAATTTAGGACCTTCTGGATGACCTGAAATCAGAACTGACTGGAAAATTTGAAAAATTAATCGTGGCTCTGATGAAACCTTCTCGCCTTTATGATGCCTATGAACTGAAGCATGCTCTGAAGGTAAAAGAATTAGTAAAAGGAGCATTCTTGTCATGAAAACTATTATTTTGTGTTGGTAATTACACTTAAAATTTTTTGAGTTATTTCTGTGAGGGTTTCTTGAGGACAAAATTGTGTAGGAGGCAATAAGAAAAAAAGGAGGGAGAAAATGACAAGTGCATGATATAATCTTTTTGTATAGTTAACTCAGTAATAGTGGCTGTTTAAAATTTTAATATTTTTGTGTAGCTCTTTATGTTTTATCTTCATGCCTGTTTTCTGATTTTTGAGATGTGTTTAAAAAATGTTACAGGTTAAGTATTTTATCTTTTAAAATAGAAAGTTGCCCGATTATGACACAGTAATATTGTTCATCATTTTAGGAAAAAAAAAAAACTCTACAGAGAGAATTTTCAGATAGGAAAGATTTTTCTAATACCCTTTCTGTCTTTCCTGTACTTCTAAATACTAAAATAGTATATATAATACTAAAATAGTAGCTGATAGTCTTATTGTAATTTCATTGTAGCAAATAACTAAATATATATTCCCTTGACTGGTGTTTGGAATATTGTATAACTATGACTACATTGAAGCATTTGTTTAGACTTATGGGACAGGAAGTAGTACAATCAGTGGTAGATTTTGAACGGGCAAAATGAGATTCAACAACAAGGAGATAATACAACAGGGATTCTTACTTATGGAGTGAAAAGAGAAGAGAGCTTATCAAGTTAGGAGTTTTTCTGTGCTTATTCTCTTCATTTTCCTATAGTGCTGCTTTTGGAATAAACAAAACCTCAGCTTGTTGAAAAGGGGCTTTTTGTGGAGTACTTCTGAAATGTCAGTAGTAATTTAAAATCTGCCAGAGCATAAACATAGGTTTTTCAGTGATTTTTGAAAAAGAAACAGAGATATAAAGAGAGTAAGCCTTAAATATGCCATTTTTAAGAATTAAGTTCAGCTCTATCCTTGCTTGTAGCTTCTAATTTAGCAGTGTAGATAGACTTTTATCATCAGAAAAAACAAAACCAACTAAAATTACAGTTAACCTTTGAGCGACATGGGTTTGAACTGTGCATATACTGATGTTTTACAGCGCAGTATGGTTACTGTATTTTCTCTTCCTTATTATTTTTTGAATAGCATTTCTTTTCTCTATCTTACTTTAAGGATAAAGTATGTAATACATATAACTTATACAATATGTGTTAGTCAGCTGTTTATATTATCAGTAAGGCTTCTCATGAACAGTAGTAGGTTCTTAGTAGTTAAGTTTTTGGAGAATCCAGAATTATATACAGATTTTCGACTTGGAAGGTGGTCATTGCCCCTAACTTCCACATTGTTCAAAGGTCAGCTGTACTTTCCAAAAATCCAGCAGGCATGTTTCAACTCCTCTGTATTGATCTAGTTCCTAATAACTAAGCAATGCTACCTTTATTATTTACTTTGGCACAGAACTGGAAATTCCATGGAAGACTTAATTTGAGGGCCGGGGCTTTATTCTTTGAGATACAATTGTTTAAGTATCAGTGCTTCTCTGTGTAAATTTCTATAGTTTTCATTTTTACTCTTTCAGTCTTTTTAATTTCATGTTTCATTAACATGTTTTACTTTTAAACTATTTAGAGTGAAACTGATAAAATTAAAAATTTATATGATCTATTATGTGTCATATATCATGTATATATAATAAATATTTTTCATTAGACAAAAAGGGATAAAATTGTCTTTGGAGAGCAAATTAATTGGAAATTTTTTATTTCTGTAACTAATACAACTTGTATACAAAGAAGTGAATATTAACTTGGAAAATGTATATGTTATATTTATGTAACTAGGCAATTCGGGTAATTCTAGGAAAATAACTCTTTAATCTTATTGACATATGTTCTCATTAAAAACAAATTTCCAAACAGGGAGCTGGGACAGATGAAAAAGTACTGACGGAAATTATTGCTTCAAGGACACCTGAAGAGCTGAGAGCCATAAAACAAGTTTATGAAGAAGGTAAATGTTTGGAATTACATTTCCCCTTCATCTCCACTGTCACTTTTTACTTTTGTAAAGTGAGTGCAGTTCATAGTTATGAGGCAGGCCGTTTGGGATTGCTAAATGAATGAAGGAGCAAATGAATGAATAAGCAACGTTTATGTGTAATAAGCTTGTTTCTCCTTCAGTAACGAAAAGACTGCTTTTTGCTAGACGTGTATCTATTGTGATCCTTAAGGGGAGCTTCTGATGAAGATGGGAGTTTACTTTAACGTAGAATTTGCAACTGGTGGAGAGACATACAGGTTATTTTTATTTTATATGAACTTCAAGATGTAGGTGGTTTTTCTTCCAGAAAAAAACAAAAAATCAATTTATGTTGGTAGAAGTTAAGAGTTATCTAAAAGGCCCTTTTGGAATTTGGGAAAGGACACTGTGTCCAAACCAGAGTTGAAAATGTTTGAGAAAACATGTGTTCGTTTTTGTTAATGGCAGTACTTGATTGAACACTCTGCAGTTTAATTTTTCTCTTTGGTGTGCCTTACTTTTTTGTGTGAAAAGAAATCTATTATTTCAGGGGCGCCTGCATGGCTCAGTGGGTTAAAGCCTCTGCCTTCAGCTCAGGTCATGATCCCAGGGTCCTGGGATCAAGCCCCCCATCGGGCTCTCTGCTCAGCGGGGAGCCTGCTTCCTCCCCTCCCTCTATGCCTGCTTCTCTGCCTACTTGTGATCTCCGCCTGTCAAATAAATAAATAAGTAAAATCTTTAAAAAAAAAAAAAAGGAAATCTATTATTTTCAGTCTGAAGTATATTCTGTGAAAGGAGCCAAGAAAATGAAATAAAAAGTCAAGATAGAGTGTTCTTTCCTCATCACATTTGCTGTACCAGACTCTTTCCCCTACCTGACTGAGGAGGAGCAGACCATTGAGATTGTCTGCTCAGTCCTCAGACCAACAGGCTGAGTGCCTTCAGCTAGGAAAATGGGTCCCTGTCTTGGTATTAGTGTATTCATCTTGGAAATGGCCTTGTAACTCAGCAAGTCAGAACAGTGTAAAATTTAAATAATTACCTTTCTGAAGTGATGAATCTTTCTCTCCTGCGTCTCTTTTTATAGTTGGATAGGTCCCCACCAGCAAGGCAGAGGGGATACATGTAACTTAACTGCAGAGGATCACCTTTGAGTTTTAGTTGATGTATCGTTCCGAGACCTTTCTCCGGGGATGTTGACATGTGTGAAGGAGCCTTTGTTTGCGGGGTGACAGACGGGGTGCTATCCCGTGCTATGCACTAGCTGTGTGTCTGGTGGTGCACAGGCTGTCACGAATGACACAAAAGGTGCCCATACCATAGCTCCTGTCCTCAAGGAGTTTGCAGTGTCTCTGGGGTGATGGGATTTAGAAACTGACTGCAGCTGTTAAAGGATAGTAAAATCCAAACTAAAGTCAAATACCAAAAAATGTTTAATGTAAGAATTCATTTAGAGCAGAGAGGTCATCAAGGCTTTTGATGTTAGGACAGGCTCTGTGGTGCCGTGAGACAAGGTTTCAAGACAAAAAAAAAAAAAGACAGACATTTTTGGCATGTGTGTCCCTCTCTGCAATGGCATGGGGATTGGAGTGATAGTAAAAGGATAGTAAAATCCAAACTAAAGTCAAATACCAAAAAATGTTTAATGTAAGAATTCATTTAGAGCAGAGAGGTCATCAAGGCTTTTGATGTTAGGACAGGCTCTGTGGTGCCGTGAGAACAGTGTATGGAAGGAGTGGGAAGAAGCTAGCTGTCACAGGAGCTGTGTGCATGTCTGGTATGGAGATAAACGAGTCAATGCAGGCTGTGTTGTCTATGGTTTTACGTGACTGGGTGAGAGCTTTGCTCTTGATTCAGAGGTGGTGTAAGTTCCTGAATGGGTGGTGGAGTATTCAAGAGACAATGAAGGAGGATGGCGATTGAATCAGGTGGCTGATTAGTAAGCTATAGTGTGGGGAGGTAAGCTAGGCAGTTATGGCCCAGCCTAGGTGGGCCAGTGGTGGGAGGTGTGACAGGGATAGATGAGAGGGAGCAGAACGATTTGAAGGGATTTGATCATTCATCAGATACAGGTTTTGTAGTACACAAAGAGATAGACGATTCCTTCAACATTTGGGATTTGGGGAACTGGTTGAAATCAAGATGGAGCTCTTCTAAACCTTTTAAAACAGAAATGTCAGGCTTTTAAAGTTTGTCTGCTTTCAAAGAATGATTAAATATTTAAATGTCTTAGAGCTGCCTTCAATAGCAGCTCTTTGAGACTTAGTGAAGAGGGCCTGTAGACCTTTGTAGATACCAGTTCTCCCCTTTGCTGTGGCCTCATGTGTAATAACTGGAAATAGAAGTGGGAAGGGGCATATTCTAAAACGCACCGCTCTCTCAGAGTTAACTTTATTTGCTGCAGAGGAAAAAAAATATTAGGGGAAAGAATAACTATGCCTAAAGACAGAAAAACTCAGAATTCTAGAGGACAGAAGACCTTCAGAAACTAATCATGATGTAAAACATTTGAAAGACAGCATTATAGAGTTAGATATGATCAATTATATGTTAGAGGTCTTCCTGTACCATCACACGTCTCCAGAGTAATAACTGCATTGGTTGAGAGCTTTTCTAAATGGCTCAATCTGGTTTAGGTTGGAATTGAATGCTTTTTGGAGACTTTAATTTGTTTTCTACCAGCCACTCATATAAGCATTTGCCTTTAGTCTTTAGAGCCCTCAGAGACGAAGTAGAGAACATTTATACTAATCAAGTATTCCTTTACATCTCTTCCATTTGATTAATAGGGTGGGATATCTTTTTTTAGTTGAAAGAAGCTATAAATAAGTATGAAATTATTCTGTTGCAGAATATGGCTCAAGTCTGGAAGACGACGTGGTGGGGGACACGTCAGGGTACTACCAGAGGATGTTGGTGGTTCTCCTTCAGGTATTGGGTATAGACTATTTAGAGTCTGATTAAAAAGTCTGAAGCTGGAGTGGTCTGAATCTAGTTAAGTAAGGTCATTTAAAATTCTTTAATCATTTCTCATACTTGCTTGATTGTGGTTGCCTGTTGCCTGTGTTGGTTTGTGTTTCAGAATATCTGACCTGAACTCTTAATAGCTAGCTAACTTTTGGGATTTTTTGGTTTGTTTTTTATTTTAGATATTGCTATTCTCTTTCATTCATAGGATTTAAAATTAAGAGGGTCAGATTGGTTTTGAGCAGTGCTGTATGATGATGTGGAATATTGTAGAATTGCTGTCTTAAAAATCATCTTATTCCTAAGAGAAAGAGCTTGATGTGCACAACCGTCAGGTGGAACCAGTTTTCCTTTTGAATAAAAATGCTCATGTAATTCAATGATGTGACGTTATCTCTTACAGGCGAATAGAGACCCTGATGCTGGAATTGATGAAGCACAGGTTGAACAGGATGCTCAGGTGAGATGGAATATGTGGGACTTTACGATGACGTACGAATGAGAAAAAGAATCCACGCTAATGGGAAATCATAATCTGTATTGTGATAGCATCTACAAATAATCTTACTTATGGGCCCTTTACAAATCACAACACTCATGTAAATATATTTTTCTCATTTTGATCTGACCAGCTAAATATTTTGTCCCAAAAGGGAAATGAAATAAAATGGGTTATATCTAAATAGTGAATTTTACCTAGATATATATTTTTTGTGATTATGGAAGTTCACAAAATAGATATTATTACCGAAAAACAAAGGTATTATTGATTCCACTGCCAGTGAGGCAGTAGGTGTCTTGGCAGAAGAGGATAAAGAAGAAAGGATATAAGGTATTTTAGTGGTAAATGGTGTTTTAATAGGTAGTAGATTATAGTAGTTATTGTAGTATTTGGGAATTCTTCCACCTTTTTTTTGATAGAATTCTATAGGATTGTTCTCTTGTTAGCTGCTTTTTAGTGACTTCCAAATGGAATTCTGTACCTAAGTGGCTTAGGTACAGTATAGTGTCACTATGGTTAATAAGTAATCAAATGTTAACTATAGAGAACAAACTGATGGTTACCAGAGGGGAGGGGGGTGGGGGTGCGGGGGGCAGGTGGAGGGGTGGGTAAGATAGGTGAAGGGGTTCAAGAGTACACTTCTCATGATGAGCCCTGATTAATGTATAGAACTGTTGAATCACTATATTATACACCTGAAATTAATACAATACTGTTAACTATACTGGAATTAAAATATGTTTAAAACCCATAAAAACGTATATAGTCAAATGTGGAAAATAATTATTAGGAAATTTGAAACATGAGACTTGAAAACTGGAAATTGGTAATAAAGGAATTATTTGCATTCATAAAATCACATACTAAAGTCCAGTCTCTGGTCACATGTTTCAAGTAATATATAGTTCTTTTTTTTAACAATTAAAAAAAAAGATTTTATTTATTTATTCATGAGAGACAGAGAGAGAGATTGGCTGAGGTAGAGGGAGAAGCAGGCTCCCTTGGAGCAGGGAGCCAGAGGTAGGACTTGATTCTAGGACTGTGGGATCACGACCTGAGCCGAAGACAGCCGCTTAACCAACTGAGCCAGCCTAGCGCCCCAAGTAATGTAGAAGTCTAATAGTTAGTCATACACCACTGGAAAAGGAAGAGCCATATTCACTGCTCCAGCTGACTGTTCTCTAGGAAACAACCATTGTCTGTGTAATCTGAATTTGTTACTAGGAAGAGAGAGCATTATTATTCTTTTGGGTGGGTTGCTTTTATCATGGTTGCAGAATGCTGTCATCTCTGTACCTAGCTGGAGACAGAAGGAAGGCAGACGCACATATACTGAGGACTGTCTGCTGTATTTGATGCTTCTCTCACCATCCTCCATAGAATTCAAACCTCTTGTGTCATGTCCCTATATACAACCTTAAAACTTCAGTGGATCTCATTGTCTCAGAATAAAGTTCAAGCCCCTAAATGTGATTTCTAAGCCCCTTCATTACCTGTCCCTTGCTTTCTTATGCCTCAGCCTCTCTTGCTCTCTCTCCACCTGCCCCTTCCTCCACCCATTCACCTGACTGCTTCCCCTTCAGGAGTCAGCCGTGGGGTTAGTTACTTTTCAGGTGTCCCTGCTTGACTGCTCCAAGGGTACGTCAGGCGCCCCTTCCGGAGGCAGTCCAGCTGCCGTATACCGAAGCTGTCTGTTTACCTGACGGCCTGCCCAGGGCACTCCGAGCTGTCTGTCCAGTTTGTAGCCTCTGGATCTAGAATGTACTAGTTTCTCAGTGTCTTAACTGGTGAGTGGATTAGTGTATAACTGAAGAACAGGGGATGATTTCTCTTTTACAGATAAGGAAACAGAGGCTCAGGGATTTGACAATCAAGGCCCCCACTGACTAGTAGTAAGGCTGGGATTCATACCTGAGCCGTCTGTCCCCAAAGCCCTTTTTCTATCAGTTAGACAGCAGTCTGTGTTTCCTGCTCGTTCCTCTTGCCCATTGCCTATACCATATAAAATGTTTATTAAATATAAATTGGAAGTACAGATACAGACCAACTCTGCCTTCTTGGAAGAAGAAATTTGCCTCCTTGAAGAGAAAGTGGTAGATTAGCTCTTCAAAACTATACTCCCAACTATTGGAGACAACCTTATTGCTTTCCAAGCATTAATTACTCGTGGGCTTTGCTGGAATCTGTGATTCTCACACTCTGAACTCTTAAGAGTGGGAGTTCTAGATGCTTTTTAGTGGTCACAGTAGAAGAAGCCAACTCTAGTAGTCTCAGATGACTGCAGGGTGGTCTGCATTAGTAGGCAGTGAGACGATTTCCCAGCCCAGCTGGTGTTACAATGAGAGCATTGCTGCAGTGTGAGGCTAGGGAGTGCAAACCGTGCATTTGTTACCTCATTCTCATTGATTTCTGTCCTCAGAGCACTCAGTGTAGAGCAGTGCTTCTCAAGTCCGTGTGAATCACCTGGGGATCTCATTAAACTGCAGGTTCTGACCCAGTAGGTCTGGGTGGACCAGGGAATCTGCATTTCTAACAAGCTCTCAGGTGTTGGCGCTGGCATCTGGGGGCCACACTTGGAGTACCAGCGATGTACAGGTGTCACTTACCTGTTGTGCAGAGGATATGACCGTTCAGGACTGTGGAGGGGAAAGTTTATACATCTGAAAACTGTTTTATGAAGTTACTTTAAAATATCCCTTGAATAGAATTCAGGTTTTCCTTACCCTTTCCTTGAGCAGGAACAACCTAGAATATGCTATGCTGGCTATTAGTCTTGGATTCTTTAAAATGTATTATTGGGGCCCCTGGGCGGCTTAGTCACTTGGGGGTCCAACTCTTGATTTCTACTTCGGTCTTGATCTCATGGTCTTGAGATGGGTGACCTCAGGGCCTGGGGCTCTGTGCTCAGTGGGGAGTCTGCTTCTGTCCTTCTCCCTCTCGGCCTGCCCATCCCCTCTGTTCTCACGCTCACCTGTGCAAGTACGTACAATCTCTCTCTCAAATAAATAGATAAATCTTTGGGGGAAAAAGTACTATTATGCATGAATTCAGCTGGTTAAAAATAATTATCCTTTTGGTGTTATGAAAAGGTATACAACCATTTCTTTCTTGTACCAAGGGCAGCTGGCCTGTTATCACTAAGGGGAATTTCAGATTTCTTAATTGAGAGTAAGCTGAGACAAAGGGCTCTTTTGTAAGCTTTTGAATTTTTTTCTCTACTGATACCTGGCACAAGAGGATGCCTTTTATTTCAGGGATTTGATAAGCCACAGTGAGTCATTTACCTGGGAATTTAACATTTTGTAGATAACCCACTTTACTTTCTTACATTTTTATATTTATTTATTTATTTATAGTTTTTTTCTTACTTTCTTACATTTTTAAGGTGAGAAATTGATTTTCCCTTCTCTTCCTCCTCCAAATCCTCGTTTCCTGATCTTGGAGAACAACCTGAACTTAAAGGGGAAGGTGGGGCAAAAGGGAAGGAGAAAGCAATCAGTGTTTACTGAGTACTAGCTCTTGATTTCCTGACACTGTTTGATGCATTCATTATATAAGTTACATCATCTCCAGTAATGACTCTGTAGAAATAGTATTCCTACTCTAGGTATTATTGAGTATTAATTATTAAATATCATTCCGTCACTCTAGGCGAAGATGCTGAGCCTCAAGAGACTAAGTAACTCTAAGATTTCACAGATAAAGACGAGGCTCGGATCTTTTTGACTTCAGCGCCTCTGTCCTTTGCACTGAACTAGAGATCATTCAACTCTATACAGCCCCCTGTGAGGGGAGTGGGGAAGGTGAGGAGGTGTGAGGGTCCGTCATCCGGACCTGCTCTGGGGATAGTCAGCACCCTCATTGAGAAGAAAGCACTCTTACCTTAAACCAAGATGAAATAAAACTTTCAAATATTGTTCCACATGAAGATTATCATTACTACTGCATATGATTTACTTAATAGATTTAGAATAGATCTTGATCTCAAACACAATTTTTTCAAGAAAATAAAGAGTGCATAGTTTAAAATAGCCATTTCACAAATTATTCCATCTAACAGGCTTAACTGCTATACCTATTAGAGACGATTTCAAGTAATAAATTATCCACATTTCAGTAAGTGGAGTCAGGTTTAATGATGGTGTTTGTGTATATAGTTTTATTTTTTTAGCAATATATGAGCACGAAAAAGCATGTATTTTCCATGTAAAAAAAGGAAATGTGGACACTCAATCTATTCAACAAGTATATATTAGTTGCCTACTGTGTGCCAGGCACTGTGCTGTATGCACAACCTTTGAAAAATTCGTTATGATCTTTTAGAAATGTGAAAACTCTTTGTAGTTAGTTTTGGTTTAACTACAGTTGAAAAGAGAAAATGCGGAGTTTATTTTGTCCTGTGTTGCTGAATAGCTACCGAGTAAACAAAACAGAAAACATAGTTTAGCTCCTAGTTACATTCTTTTCCAATCTGTAAGCGGATGTGTCAACAGTGAGGTCATCCGAAATTTCCACCAACCACACCATTACCCCAAAAGCCTAGACATTTTGGTAACATTTAATCCTGCCCCATTGCTGTGATTTATTGCTTTGACTCATTAATCTTCTGTGCACAGTTCTGTGGTGAGCTCCAGAGTAGCTCCAAACTCACCTCACTGAGTTCAGGAAACATGAGGATCGAAAAGTATAAGGAGATGAATCTTATGTACACCGGCGTACCTCAGAACCTGGAAATGAGGTGGAGAAACAGTTTACTAATCGAGGTTGAAATTTTCACAGGCTTTGTTTCAGGCTGGAGAATTGAAATGGGGGACAGATGAAGAAAAGTTTATCACCATCTTTGGGACACGAAGTGTTTCTCACTTGAGAAGGGGTGAGTGACGGGAATGTGCGTACTTCGGTTAATTTTGAAAATACAGGAGCCAGTATGCCAAAATATGTGCTTTATAACAGGCACTTAGCTGAGTGAGTCAGGTTTTATATTTCTTCCTATTGGTAGCCTTGAAAAAATCTCACAATTCTCTTCACTGCTATTGCAGTTTTTACAGAACTAGAGATCCTTAGTTTCCCCCCTTTACTGTCAGGGTGATGAGGAAGCTGGGCCTCTAGATCGTGACTCTCATAGTCACTAATCACTTAGCTACGGCTCACTTCAAGCATTTCTTCCTAAGTAGTGGCACCCACGATCTCCTCTTTGGGTTCTTGTGGTATCGGTGGGAATGAGTTCAAGTGACAAGAAACCCTATACTCATTGGGGCTTTAAAGACTGACTTTCCTGTAGGAAGGATTCCTTGGCTGATTCAGGAGGACCTGAGTGGGCTCTTTCTGTTTTTCTGCGCCACTGCCCTTGGTGTTTCGGGATTTTCTTTCTTGTGCTCTGTACCTCATTGTTGCAGGATGGCTACCATAACTCCAAATTTATCAACATTAACAGCAAGAAGAAAAGAAAGGGATAAACTAATCCTATCTATCACTATTACTAAGGAAAGATTTCTCAGAATCCTCTGCAGCAGATTTACCTTTGGGTCTCATTGGTTATAACTAGTAAGTAGAGGCTAGGATCTCAGTGAACAAAGAACATTTATAATCCACTGTTTAGGGCCTGGTATATTGCTGCTCTGCCACAAAGTCAGAGTTCTGTCAGCAAGGACAGAGGGGAGATTTGTGTTCCATGGGACAAGACCTGGTTAGAGTAAGTACCTTCTTTCTGTACAGAATGATCCTTACATGACTCAGAAATTATTTTCTTTTTTTATAGTGTTTGATAAATACATGACTATATCAGGATTTCAGATTGAGGAAACCATTGACCGGGAAACTTCTGGTAATTTGGAACAACTACTCCTTGCGGTTGGTAGGTAGTTTTATAATGAATCTAATATTTATGTTGTTAAGAGCTCAAGTATTTTATTCAGTTGAAGCTATATCTGAAAATAACCACTTCTTGCTTTATGAAGAGCTTATTATGATACTTGAGTGAAGCACACTCCCACATTTTCAACTCAAAGTCTGTTCTAATGTTGGAAATATGTGATTATCTGGTTAGTTCATCTAATCCTATGGAAATACTAAAACAACTGTTTATAAAAATCATTTTGAAGCTGTATTAAAAACACATTATGAATCTGAAGTGTGGGCAGTATTTCAGGGGCTTGTAAATACTATTTCTGATACTGGCCAGAATTTTAGTATCCTTTTGAATACTGTCCTCACAGCTCTGAGGCAGACTGAGAAATTGGCATCTGAGGTAGAAAAAGTATCTTTTGTATGATGGAAGATATAATGATGGTGGTTTTCAGATTACTTTGGAAATTTATTTTAGTTAAATAGTTAGAATGATCTGGAAAAATTAGAGAACCGAGTTCATGCAGTTTATGGTAGTGTTACATACTATCCAAATCCAGCGTGAATCTAGTCTGTGAGTTCCCAGGGACCCTAGTTTTCATATTGGTTTGGAGTGAACCTCTGTCTGCTGTTTCTTCGGAGTATTTGGCATTGAGCTCAAGTTTTTGTGCTGTCTTCTGGAGAATAAAGAGGTGCATGAACCGGCACTAATAGTAGCCTTTGATTTGACTTCCACAGTTAATGAATTTTAATAGAAAACTTTCAGACAGCCCCTTCCTTAGAATACACTTAAAATAATGGCATATTTAGTTCCTATTGAGTTTTGTTTAGGCACTGGAAGACAGAGGATAACTCCACCCCCCAATCATGGATTGTTATTTCTGTATATGAAGGAACTTTTCTATTGATAGTTTCTGAAGCTGAGCTGACTGAGGTCTGAGCAGCCCTAACACAGAGTAGATACATTCATGTTTAGGGAAGATACTTTTTCGGTTACCAGTTTATCTGGGTGTCTCTGCTGAATTGGGTAAATCTTATGCTGCTCCATGCGAATCATGGATTATAAGAGTCCGGAGAGACTGCCTGGGGTAAGATTACAGAAAGAGCCCAAGATTTGTCACAGATTAGATGGAGTGGGTACTTTGTGCTATTTGCTTGAGTGTGTGGATCGAAAACTTCCAGGACGTTTGTATCATTTCCTGAAGGTGAGGAAGGTTGTGGTGTAACAGCCCGGGCTGCCGAACTGTGGTCGCAGAGAGGTGCTCAGAACAGAGGGGTGTTAAAACCTCACATGCCCGTCCTACACAGCTCTCTCTGCAGAACTTGGAAACTTCAGGAAATTCCAGCCTGGTTTCTAAAGAAATACTTGGTGAACAAGGAGATCAGATCTGCCTGCAAATGAGCAGTTTTTTTTTTAGCTGAGGTTATTTTTATGCTTGTAAATAAGTAGAGCAATAAGGAGGAAGCAAAATTTTATTTTTAATCACTAAATCTTTTCCTATCAGTACAGCATCTGACCATCATATTATTTATTTTCTTAGTGAAATCTATTCGAAGTATACCTGCCTACCTTGCAGAAACCCTCTACTATGCCATGAAGGCAAGTATATACCTTGAATCTTCTAATTTATCTTTCTAGCTATCTTTCCCCTGTGTATTATTTGGATTTAAAAAAACATGCAGTTCAGTTCTACCAAATTGTTCTACTTTATGGATTCATCCCAACTCAGGGGAGTTTGATGCTGTGTTTGACATCGAGAAACAACATGCCTCCCTTTTCTTCTTTCTTACAGGGAGCGGGGACTGATGATCATACCCTCATCAGAGTCGTGGTGTCCAGGAGTGAGATTGATTTGTATAACATTAGGAAGGAGTTCAGGAAGAATTTCTCCACCTCTCTTTATTCCATGATTAAGGTAGTGGAACCTTTCTTCAAATTATGTTCAGAAATCCAGAGCACACCAGATAAATAGCATGTAAGACACAGATGGGAGAACCCACTTGTTATGTAAAGTTTCAAATTTTAGTGGCGTGATTAGAGCCAGGACTTACAAAGCTTGGTTTATGTTCCTAAAGTACAGATGATGGCTCCCAAGTGAAAGATTGGCTCTCAGTGAGCTTCGGAGCATTATTTAGAAGCGGTGACAGATGAATCATCAAACCCAGCCCCTGCCCCCAAAGATAATGTGTGTGTTCTTTCTCTCTTGTATCAGTTCCAGCTGTCTTTATTAGTTCCTCCTTCCTTTCACTTTGGTCTTTCTTTATTGTCTGTTATCACCTTGTCTCTGGTATTAGTTCATAGTTCAGGAAAAGAACCAATGCGGTCCTATCAGAAATAAGTTAAGAGCTTAGGTATTACTATCATTTTTTGTCTTTTTTAAAAGCGAGGGAGATTGTGGCCTATGTTTAAATATGGCTTAAGGCCTTTTGACTTTCTTTTCTTTCGTCCTTCCTTCCTTTCCCCTGCCTCTCTTTCCTTTAATAAAAGGGAAAATGGGCCCAATGCAAATCAGATCTCCACTAGGCAAGCTTTGAACTTTGTGTGTGTGGTGTGGCTGGGTTGAAGGGCACTGGGGAGTTCTCGCATTCAGTCTTTACTTGAAACATTAATTTATCACACAAATCTGTGTAAGACAAGCAGAGGTAAAGCATATCTTACCCTCCGTCTCTGAAGCAAAAACACAGCAGCCACATAGTCCCAGGATTGTCTCCCTTGGCCAGAAGCGTAGTATGTGATAGTAACTTACAGGTTTAGAAAACTTGATTTGAATGTCACTGTAAAAGCTTCCTTCTTCTCTGCATTACCAGAGGGAAGAACATACTTCATTGTCTTAGAGCTGTGCTTTTAAGGGGTAAAATTAGAAAGTTAAACATATGTTACGTTGGTAGGAAACTCTTTGTGTAACATTCCTGATGTGAAAGTCTTATCCACTTGGGAGAAAAGTCACATGAATAGAACTTGTTGCCAGACTCTTACGTTTTCTTTCTTTCTTTCTTTTTTTTTTTTTAATTTTCTGCGGCTTCTGTGACTCATGGAAGTTAATGGAGTACATTTGGATTTCAGGGTGATACGTCTGGGGACTATAAGAAGGCCCTCTTGAGGCTCTGTGGAGGAGAGGACGACTGAGGGTGCAGCTGCGGGGGGATCCTGCGCCGTGGTGCCCGTCCCGCCGCCAAGACCTTCCTTCGCATATCACTGCACTTCGTGTATGCCAGTGCCTGACGCATTGCCTTATTCACACTAGCATGCTAATGACCAAAACATACATGTCACAGAAGAAAAATAGTGGTGCTTCTTGCTGATGTTCAGTAAAGCTCTTTCTCTTCGTCTGTTGTAGTACTGAAGTGTACTTAATGTTACTAAAGTCTAAAGTCTGGGTCATTTAGATTTTCTTTTAAAAGATCTGACTGCTTTTAGCCTTTTTAAAAAAACTTCATTTATATTAAATTGATAACTGTATTTCCTTAATTGGAACCTTAGCTTTAAAATGATGAGCTCTAGAAGTGTGATTAATCAAGTTTGCTACTAAACTAAACCTGAAATGTTAACAGTGGTTGCATTCAAAAGATTAATGAGAAATAAACATTTCCTTCCCGCTGAATCATGTGTGGGTGTGTGTTCAGAAAACGTTTTTTTAAAATTATTTTTATTGGACTTTGATACAAGGTTACTTTTAGTTTCCTGTGATTTAGTTTCTCTGTGCTGTGCTTTCCATAAGTGCCACCAGCTGTCAGCATGTAATACTGTTCCAGTATCATTGACCAGAGTCCTTAAAATATTTTTATTTATTTATTTGATAGAGAGAGATCACAACTAGGCAGAGAGGCAGGCAGAGAGAGAGGGGGAAGCAGGCTCCCTGCTGAGCAGAAAGCCCGATGTGGGGCTCGATGCCAGGACCCTGAGATCATGACCTGAGCTGGAGGCAGAGGCTTAAACCACTGAGCCACCCAGGCGCCCCTTGACCAGAGTCCTTATGCTGCATTTTATGCCTACAACGTTCTCATTCCATCACCGCGGGTCTGTATCTCCCACTCCCCTTCACCTAGCTTGCCCATCCTCCCCACCCCACTCTCCTCTGGTAACCGTGACCTTTGTTCTCGGTACTTCCACATCTGATGCTGTTTTTGTTTGTTCGTTCATTTCTTTTTTAGGTTACACATGAGTGAGATCATTTGGTATTTGTCTTTCTCTGTGACTTACTTCACGAAGCATAATACCATTAATTAATAATGATACCTTTTTTCAAGGCAGTCTATTGACAGTGCTGTTAACCAACAACTGAATTTATAGTTGGCTTTTGGGTGATAAACTTGAAATACAGCTGTATTCCTCTGCAGTGTGGAACGAGGGAGGAGATGTTAAAGGGGTCTCGGGTTTATTTGTAGCATATTTATTTGGGCATCAGTTAAGGCAATGCTTACAATGCTAGGTGCTTAGTAGAAAAGCTATCTTAAAATAACCTAAAAATGAAAAAAATAAATAAAACAACCTAAAAAGTCAGAGTGCTACTTTTCTCTTCCCTATTATCAACTTGTTTTTCCAGTTTCATCTGTTGCGTTCTTTGGGATAAAAACGCAGGCAATATCTGTTAGAAAGAAGCAGTTTCTCTTAATGTTTACCTTTTGGTTTTTTGCATTTAAACTGCTTTTTGAATTGGGGTCAGTTTCCTTTTTTCACTGACTCCCTTGGATATGCATATTTTTAAGAGCATGTGATTACTATTAATAAGACATTTTTATAAATGGACTACTCCCTTCGAAAATGTTCAAATATAATGTTCTTATCACAACCTTGGCTACTCATCAGAATGGAACCTTAAAAGTCATGTGTGTGTGTACATGCGACTTTTTTTTTGTTTGGAAAAGCTTTCTAGGTGATTCTGATGCAGAGTCAAGTAGAGAATTAATTGTGTATATATATTTTCCAGTTTTATTAGGATATAATTGACATATATCACTGTGTAAGTTTAAATTAGACTGCATAATTAATTGATTCTTACATATATCACAAAATGATTACCATAGTATATTTAGTTAACACCCATCATCTCATAAAAACTAAAAAACTATTTTTTCCCTGATAAGAACTCTTAGGCTCTGTCTCAAATACAAATACTGCACTATACTATAGTGTGAATTATAGTCATCAACTTGTATATTACATCCCTAGTACTCACTTATCTTAAAACTGGAAGCTTGTACCTTTTGACAACTTTCATCCAATTACCCCATTCTCCACCCCCCACCACTGGTAACCACAAATCTGATCTCTTTTTTGTAACTTTGGTTTATTGATGTCGTTTTTTGGATTTCACATATGAGATCATAGAGTATCTTTTCTCTGACTTATTTCACTTGGCATAATGTCCTAAAGTCTCACCCATGTTGTCGCAAATGACAAGATTTCCTTCCTTTGTATGGCTAAGTAATACTCTGTTGTATGTCCCATTTTCTTTATCCATTCATCCACTGGTGGACGATTAGGTTGCTCTCATGTCTCGGCTATTTGTAAATAATGCTACGGTGAACATGGGCTGTCTCTCAAACCTTTGTGATTGTCCAAGCAGCCAACTTTCATTCCTAGTGGCTCCCAGGAGTCGAAGATGCACCAAGACCCATTAGTTGCCTAAAGTGGGAGATCTCAGTCTCAGCCTAGATTCAGGCTGATTGGGATCCAGAGTCTCAGCAGCTTTTAAGGTATGCAAAAAATACCTTTGTCAGGCGAAGATGGGGAGATGGACATTTCTGTTTGCCTCTTTGCTGTCTTTGCACTGAGTCCTAGGGTGATGACCAGCTAAGAACTATTTCTTAGTTTGGTACTGTCCCATTAAACTGGTGAACAAAGCCCTTCTGGCCTCCAGAGACAGGCTATCAAGGAATTTGTTCTCTGGCAGCCGCCATAAAAGCAAGTACACCAGACGTCTACACAAACTCCTTTCTTGGAGAGACACTGGAGTGTTAACTTGGAGTGGGGCAGAGGGAGGGAATGAAGATGGCACCAGCCAGCCTTCCTGATTGGTAGGAGAGAATTGTAGTCAGCCTCTTGGGTCTGTTTGAGATTAGAAGCTACCCCATGGACCTTGGATATAAAGATAAGCTAATAGGCCTCTTTCACAGAATGATAGCCCACGGTGTTTGACTCTGCTAGCTCTGTGCTATGCCCTGAGGTGGGTAGCTGGTTGAAACTATTTCTCCATTCATAACAGCCCTTCAGGCCCTGTGAGCCCAAGCCCTGAGGGCCACCAGACCAGGTGATCAAAAGGTATCCCTTGGGGGGCCACTGTAACAATCAGATGGGTGCACAAGCTTCTAACCAGGAGCACCAGGGAACCAGAACAAGGCACAGGGAGGTGCAAAGAGTGCCCATTGGCCTCTATCTCCAGAGAGCATCTGGGTAGGCCTGGGGGTGCTAAACCAGAAACCCACCCCTTAGGCTGAAGCTCTAGAGAAGCAAATAGGCCTCTTTCACGAAAAGACTGAGGGTGGGCTTCAGCCCACTGTCGCTATGCTTGGGCGTGGTAGCCCGCCATTCACCAGCTCTTCCTTTGTTACACTCCCGAGCGACCCACCACGCCAAGCCCTGCTGGTCTCCAGAGCCAGGTGATTGAAGGGTGTCTTCTGGGTGGCAGCTGTGAATATGGCACTAGCCTATGCGCAAGTCCCCTCTGGTAGGGCACAGGAGATCCTGAGCCGGGTGGGTGGGGGTGGGTGATGGGGGGAGGCTGAGGGGGTTTGGGGGGTGTTAATGAGAAGACCGTGCCAGTCCTCTGAGGTCTGGAGAGGATTTTTAAAAAATATTTTATGTAAACTCAATTAACATATAATGTTTTATTTGTTTCAGGGGTACAGGTCCGTGATTCTTCAGTCTTCTGTAATACCCAGTGCTTTGGAGAGGATTATAATCAGCCCTTAGAATGGGTGTTTAGTTACAAGCCTGGCTCCTCAGGGTGCAGCTGTGACAATAAACTAATAGGCCTCTTTCACAGAGGAGCCTCCCGGGCCTGTTGCCTCTCTACTGCCCCCCGGGGGTGGGGTGGTGGAACCCAGTTAAGAACTCCTCTGTTGCCTGCAGTCCTTTGGGACCAGACATAAAAGCCCTGCTAGCTGCCAGAGCCAGGTGATGTCGCAGTGTGCCCTGGGTGGCAGACGTGCACATCGAGACTTACTGAGGGTGGACGCGTGCCTTTCCGGGAGTTACGGGGTCCTGGCACCGGAAGAACACAAAAGCGGTGCCTGCAGGCCTACATTTTCGGAGATGATTGCCTTAGGTGTGTGTTAAATTAGCTGCCTGCCCCTCCATGCTGATGCTTTAAGATAAGCAAATTGGCCTGTTGCACGGAAAGTCTGGGTGATTTTCTGTTGGCCGCCTCTGCGCCCGGTCCCGGAGTGGGTGAGTCCGCAGGAGCCTTTAAAAACCGCATCTCTGGAGGTGCCTGGGTGGCTCAGTGGGTTAAAGCCTCTGCCTTCAGCTCAGGTCATGATCCCAGAGTTCTGGGATCGAGCCCCACATCGGGCTCTCCGCTCAGCGGGAAGCCTGCTTCCTCCTTTCTCTGCCTACCTCTCTGCCTACTTGGATCTCTGTCAGTCAAATGAGTGAATAAAATCTTAAAAAAGAAAAGAAAAGAACCGCGCCTCAGTTCCTGAGAGCCTTGTAGGTCCTGTGGTTGTGAGCCCTGTTGGCTTGCACAGCTAGGTGTTTTAGGAGCTCATGTCTCAGGTGCAGGGCTTAAAAGTTGAAATGCCAGATGTGGGGTCCAAACCCTTTGTTTCCTGGGGAGAAGCTCAGGGTGGTGTGTTCCCTTTCATACATGGGTTATAGCATTAGGGGTGTGGTTTATGGTGAAACTGTGCAGGCCTCTCCTACCCATTCCCAAGAGGTTTTTTTTCTAGTTTGCCCAATGTGTAGCTGTCACTCAGCTAGTTTTTTTGTGTGTTGTTTTTGTTTTAGACAAAGAGAGCACTAGTGGGAGGCAGGACAGAGGGAGAGGGAGAAAGGAAAGAGAATCTTGAGTAGACTCCATGCTGAGCTGAGTCTGATTGGAGCTCAGTCTCCTGACCCTGAGATCATGACCTGAGCTGAAATCAAGAGTCCCATGCCCAACTGACTGAGTCCTCCAGGTGCCCATTGTTTTTGTTTTTGTTTTTTGTTTTTGTTTTGGTTTTTTGAGGACATTATTCCATATATAGTTGATTTGCTGTGTCTGTGGAAGGAGATGAGTTTTCTTTTTTCTATTGATGAAGTGAATTGATTTTCCAGTTCACAATCTATCCAATGCAATCTATCTTGCATTCTCAGGATAAATTCCACTTTGCTGTGATGTATTATCATTTAAAAATATTGCTGGATTTGTTTTGTTACTATATTTTTGAGAACTCTTTCTGTGTTGATGGGTCATACTGGCTTGTAGTTTTCCTTTCTTGAAATATTTTTGTCTAGTTTTGGTATTAGAGTAATGCTAGCCTCATAAAATAAGTGGAGAGTGTTTCTTCCTATTCTGTCTTGTGTGAAAATTTTCTTATATGTTCGGTAGATTTTCCAGTAAAGACTTTTGGGCCTGGATTTTTTTTTTTTTTGGAAGGTTTTAAACTGAAAAATCAAGTGCATATGTATTTTTTTTCTTTTTAAAGATTTTATTTATTTATTTGACGGACACAAGTAGGCAGAGAGAGAGGAGGAAGCAGGTTCCCTGCCGAGCCGAGAGCCTGATGAGGGGCTCGATCCCAGGACCCTGGGATCATGACCTGCGCTGAAGGCAGAGGCTTTAACCCACTGAGCCACCCAGGTGCCCCACATATGTATTTTTTAATTAAAATGAAATGTTTCCTAAAATATATATCTCAAAATTAATCATTGCATATCATTTGGTGTTGGCAGAATAGTTGAGAAATAAGATGCCTTAAAATGTTCTGCACTCTATTTCCAGCTGTTAAAGACAATTTTGACCATGTCAGTGTTTTTTAAAAAATTTAAATCCAATTAATTAATATATAATATATTACTTGTTTCAGGGATACAGATCTGTGAGTCGTAAGTCTTGTATAATACCCAGTGCTCATTACAACATATACCCTCTCCAATGTCCATTACCTCGTTACCCCATTCCCCTCCCCCCAGCAACCCTCAGGTTGTTTCCTATGATTAAGATTCTCTTATGGTTTATCTCCCTCTCTGGTTTCATATAATTTTAAATATATAATGTTTCATATAATTTTTAATATATAGACATATAGACATCAAATATGTATCTATAGAGATCACAAACTTAGTGGCTTTAAATAATAATACAAATTATCCTATAGTGCTGGAGGTCAGAAGTCTAAAACAAGTCTTATCTGTTTAGAGTAAAGGGCTGTAGGGGAGAACCCCATTTCCTTGTCTATTTCAGTTTCTAGAGGGCCCCTGCCTTCCTTAGCGCTTGGGTCCTTCCTCCATCTTCAAAGCCAGCAGTTGATTCACTTTAATTTCTGCTTTCTGTCCTCACATCTCTTTCTCTTACCCTGACTCTTGCCCGTTTTAAAGGATCCTTGTCAATTACATTGGGCCCACCCGGATAATCAGGGATAATCTTCCCATCTCAGGATCATATCTACAAATTCCCTTTTGTCACAGAGGTCACAGATTCTGAGGATTAAGACAAGGAGAATGTATTTTTTGGGTGGGGGACATTTTACAGACGGTTTCAGGAAGTGATTTGTATTATACTATACACAGCACTGCCTCTGATAGTACGCCTCGGTTAAATCTGAGGACATAAATGGGGAAAAGCATTTCTTTACTTGATTTTTTGACTTGTATTTAATTTCAATCATCGAAACCCCCCAGGGACAAATTTTTCCTTCCTCATATGCCTGTATGTGTGTTTGTGTGTGTTTCACATAAGAAGTTTAAAAATTAATTTATCAGAAAGCCTGGGTAGCTCAGTGGGTTACTCGGGTGGTGATCTGGGATCCTGGGGGTTGAGTCCCGCATAGAGCTCCATGCTCAGCAGGGAGCCTGCTTCTCCCTCTGTGCCTCCCACTGCTCTTTCTCGCTCGCGCGCACTCTCTCTCCCTCTGACAAATAAATAGATAGATAAAAAAATATATATATTTTTAAGAACCAATTTGTCAGTTTGTGTGTGCCCAGTCTCTTATGCCAAGCCTGCTGCAGTCTATCTTATGCCCAGTGGGTGGTGCTGTTGGCATAAACTTACTTTCATCACGTTCAAACCGCTTCTATTTCTTAAAAGCAAAAGTTAAAAATTTTCAGCATCAGATGACATTCCTATAAAATCATCCTCACTGTAACACACAGGCAAAAAGTCAATCAAAATTTTAATCCTCTTTTTAATTACCTCTCTGTCACTTGGTTTAAATCATCCCGTTTTCCTGGGTTTAGGGCTCCCCCCACTCCAAGCACTGGTTTGTCCTTTGTCCCAAGATCTTTTGTTTTTTTCCCTAATGTTCAGCTAACCAGCATATAGTACATCATAAGTTTTTGATGTAGTGTTCAACGATTCATTAATTGCATATAACACCCAGTGCTCATCCCAACATGTGTCATCCTTAATACCCATCACCCAGTTGCCCCAAGGTATTTTGAAGTCTAATTCCTAACTTTTTTTCCAGGTGGTTCCACCCATATTCTTGTGTTATATATAAAAACTACTACCCCTTCTTTATTCAGGTTTTTCTATTGGTTTCCAGGTTTAATAGATGACGATGTAAGGTCATTTACTCTATTCCATCATCTCTTCTACCTCCTCTCAGCATGCTTACATTGCTTTTTTTTTTTTTTTTAAAGATTTTTACGTATTTATTTGACAGACAGAGATCACAAGTAGGCAAAGAAGCAGGCAGAGAGAGAGGAGGAAGCAGGCTCCCCGCTGAGCAGAGAGCCCGATGCGATGCGAGGCTCGATCCCAGGACCCTGAGATCATGACCTGAGCTAAAGGCAGAGGCTTTAACCCACTGAGCCACCCAGGCACCCCTTACATTACTTTTTGATGTTTTTTTTGTATTTATCTGTGTAACTTTAAGCAATATGTTTACATTTTTATTTTTTGTTCCAACGATTTCAGAAAGAATCTTTAGACTCCTCATTTTGAAAGGCTAGAGTGCAGAGACTCGATGTTTCTTCTCTCTTCTCTCCTTTCCATCTTCCAATTCTGTCACCTGTAATTTTGCTTTTCAAATTGTTAGCACTGATTGTTTACATTCTGTTCTATAATCCCAATTAGGTCACTGTATTGGTCAGTCTATTGATTCTACAATTTGGAAATTGAGAAGTTCAGATTATCAACCTATCACTAACCTACCTGCCTTCCATGATTTCATTTCCCTCCTTTTGTACTTGTATTTCCTGCCCTTATGATAGCAGCCTTTATTGCTTCTTACATGTTTGTAACAACACAAGCATTCCGGGAAGTCTGTGACATCTTCCCCGCATTTCTCCTCCTGAGTTTTCTCTCCTGAGGCTCCATCCTTTGATTTGACTCTTTTCTTTCTAGGTCTAATGCCTGTCTGCCTGTCTGCCTTCCGTCCGTCCGTCCCTCCCTCCCTCTTGGCTCCCCTTCTTCCTCCCTCTCTCCCTCCCTCAGTCCTTCCTTCCTTCCTTTCTGGCTAAGGGTAGAGGTAGAAGTTGGTGAGAGAGATTCTGAGCTCCAGGGTATAGTGTTTATATGAGCCTTGTTTCATATGCAGATTTTCAATGACTTCTTCCGTTTTAGGTCCTGCATGTCACCCTACCTCCATGCTACCTGATATCTGTGTCACACACTTTTCTGGGACGCCACAGACATGACTGCCTTTCTCTACACTTGCAGCCTCTTGGCTGTGTATTTTCAGTTAGGGCTTCATCACCTGCCAGCACTCTTCCTTCAGCTTTCCATTTCCTAGAAATCTGATGACGTTTCTCTTGTGCTTATGGGTTCCCTGTCATTCTCTTTATTGTGAGATTTTTAATGCCTTGATTTTCATTTTAATAGTGTCCAGGGCTCATAACTGCTCAGACTGCCGTCTTGAACTAGATGATGTAAAATGACTTCTCGAGTGCCCATGCTGTTCACGGTGTGTTTATAGTGTCTTCTTCCAGTCCTGCCTCATCCCTCATGCCCTGGTCATCATTTTTTCCCTTTGTGCGACTGCTGTGCCTCTTTCCAGAAGCCCTAGTACTATTCCTATTACCAGGCCAGTACATAGTTGACCCTGGAACAACATGGATGTGAACTGCATGGGCCCACTTACATGTGCATTTTTTTCTAGGAATACAGTACAGTACTGCTTATGTATTTTCTTTTGCTTATGATTTTTTAAATAAGAAAATTCCTTAACATTTTCTTTTCTCTAGCTTACTTTATTATAAGAATACAATCTATAATTCATGAAACATACAGAAATATGTTTAATCGACTGTTATGAGTAAGTCTTCTGGTCAACAGTAGGCTATCAGTAGTTAAGTTTTGGGGGAGTCAAAAGTTAATATGTGGATTTTGACTGCACAGGGGTCAGCACTGTGAGCCCCCCCACATTGTTCAAGGGTCAACTATAGTATTTAAACTGCCTTTCCACCTCCCTCACTGACGATGATCTTAGTTGCCCTGAGGGACTATGAACAGGAGTCCTAGTTCTGATCTCTGGGTCCCATATTTGTCCTGAAGACACGACTTGTCCTGGGACTCAGGAGAAGTCATGCCCCAGACTCCTGCAACTTCACTTGGGTTTTCTTTCTGTTTCTAGCAACTTGGTCTTGTGTTGGCCTCTTCTCTTTGCCCATTGGTAGTCTCATGAGTTAACCAGAGCACAGCACACCTCCCAGATAATCATGGCTAGCACGCTGCAATCACCATCTCTCAGAATCCCTGTTACTGTGGACCATCTGTGTCACTGGAAACTTGTGACAACTTCTCCCGGAAACTTAGCTGCAAGTTGCTGTCCATGTGTCCCCTGACGGGGCCACCTCTTTGAACACTTCCATGTCCTCCTGGTTGCCCTTCCTATTGTGCATTCAGTCAGCCTCAAACTGTGTACTGACCATTTTCTGTCATTAGGCACCATCTTCTCCATTTGTTGCTTGCTTGGGCTGCCACAAGGAAAACAGAGATACTTTGTACTTTCATCTGTTCACATTTCTTGTATGTGATCAGATCAGCTTTTTTTGTACTTGACTAGGCTCTAGGGCAAAGTTTGCATCACAACCCTTTAAGGAGATTAAAGGGTGGTAGGAAGAGAAGGAGTGAGGGAGGGAATGAAGAAGGGAGGGAGAGTGAGAGAGAGAGAACAAGTGGGAGTGCAAGCATGCATGAGAACGTGAGCACATATTTAATGCTGGCAAGGAGGAGGTGAAACTCCTACCTTGATTAATACCACCCTTCTGGAGAGAATTTTGACTTTAAAATATTTATACTATTTGATACAATATTTCTATTTTGGGGAAATGACCTAAGGAAATGCTTTGAAATACAGATAAAAATCCTTATGTGTAAAATGTTAACCACAATATTACTTGTAGTGACAAATAATTGGAAACAATCTAAGTGAGAACCCCAGAGGGATGGTTAAATAAGTTATAGTACGTACATATAATGAAATGTGATATAGCAATTAGATATAATATTTCTAAATAACTTCTAGTAACAAGAGAAAATACACTACAATTTAAATGATGAAAGTAGAATATACATTTCTAGACTTAGTATAATTCTACCATAGAAAGAAAGTACTCAAGAACTATACTGGATGTAACCAATATGTCTATCTAGAGTAGAATGGATAAATTAAATTTTTCTGTGTCATGCAGTGGATTATACAGCAATGAAAATAAACAAACTCCAGCTACATTCAAGAATGTGGATTAATCTGGCATACGTATTGTTGAATGAAAAAATCAAATTAAAATATGATTTAATTTATATAAAGCTTAAAAGCAGACAAAATTAAAATCAAATTTTTGGTGATATATACTTGGGTGATAAAATTATAATGAAAAGCAACAGAAATAATCACAGAAGTTAAGTTGGTTGTTACTTACAAGGGAGGAAGGGGATTATAACTGGGAAAAGATGTTTGGGAGATTCTGAAGTGATGGTAATTTTTTATTCCTTGGCCAGGATGATGGTTACTAGATGTTTGTTTTGTAGTTATTTCTCAAAAGTCTACATTTTGCCCTTCTACACAGGTATTATATTTCACAATAAAAATATTAGGAATATTGGAAATAAACTACTCATAAAAGTATTATTTCTTAAAGGTAAAATGATAGTTGTTTTTTGTCTTTGTATTTTACTCTATTTTCCAAATTTCCCAAAATGTACACACCTTTTTATCATCAAAGACCCTATCGTCTAAGACCAATGAGAAAATCATTGTTGAAATTACCTCCTTGCAGGTGAAAAAACTAGTAAAAATTTTTAAAATAGGTCTAAGAGCTCCAGTGGGATTTTAGAAAACACTGAAGGAAGGAAACGCCAGGAAAAGATGGGTATCCTGCTAGTCAAACACGTGTGGGAACAGAGCAAGAGTATTTAGGGCATTAATATAGAGCTGACCTCATTTCGGGCTGGTGAGGCTGGAAACATGCAGAACACATAGTCTATGGGTTTATGGTCTTTCATTGCAAGTAGCAGAAATGAACTCAGATTGCCTTAGATATTGCTTAGTTTGATTTAACATGTAAGTAAGACAGAATCCAGCTACTTCTGGCTTAAGCAATATGGACATTCATTATCTCAAGTAACAAGAGGTCTAGAGGTTCTGGAGTTGGCTAATTATTCTTCTCTTGTGTATTGCCATTACTATGATTCCATTCCAACAACTGTCTTTGTCTTTTTTTTTTTTTTTTTTTTTGAGAGATAGAGGGACACACACAGAAAGAGTGAGAGTGTGTGCACCACCAGGGGGGAGGTACAGTGGGAGAGGGGGAGGGAGTCCCATTCAGGTTCCACACTCAGCACAGAGCTTACCACAAAGCTTGATCCCACGACCCAGAGGTCATGACCTGAGCCAAAATTAAGGGTCGGGTGTTAAACAGGCTGAGTCAACCAAGTGCTCCATGTCTCTTTGTCTTTAAGTCCAAATTTTCAAATATTTGAGTGGCCCAGCTTGTGTTGGTTGATCACTCCAGCATGTGTATAAATAGCTGGGTAGTAGAGCTACAAGGAACAGTCAGATGAATGGGTACCCACCTCCACAGGTAGCCAGCCAAGAGGTGTCTAGTATATTAACATTTCGTATCCGGTGAAGAGGAAGGTGAGAAGGGATATCCATTCCATGTTTTAATAAGCATCTTAAAAATTTTTTAAAAATAATTTCCAGTATTCCTGTATTTTGGTAACTTCTTCTCTCATACCAAGTGATGTTAAGGAACTATATATTTTGTGACCACACTTATTCCTTCCTCCAGGCTGTGAGCTTGGCTCAGGATGGGGTCCAGACATGACTTTCAAGCAATGTTAGTCAACCATCATTTAAAATTTTAATATGGATTCTGGGAGAAAGAGGTTACTTAGCTTTTCTCTGAATTTGTATGTTGATATTACCATTTAAACCAGGATCTGCTGGTGGCTATCATTACCAGTGAATGGAAGAAAGCATGCTGAGAATGAAGCCAAAGCAAGAAGGAGCAGAGCAGGAAGATGGAGAAGATAAAGTCCTGATGAAGTGTTCCATCAGCAATTCAATCCCTCCCTGCCTAAAGCTACATCACCCTCTGCTTAAGCTAGTTTCTTTTATAGTAACCATGAGTGCCGATCAACATACGTCTTTCATTCTGTGTCAATGCAAAAGAAAATGGAGAAAGTAGGAAGTGGGTGTGATGCCAGCAATATGCATGAAAGTTCCAATAAGAAAGCAGTTTGTTGGGGTGCCTGGGTGGCTCAGTGGGTTAAGCCTCTGCCTTTGGCTCAGGTCATGATCTCAGGTTCCTGGGATAGAGCCCCATGTTGGGCTTTCTGCTCTGCAGGGAGCCTGCTTCCCCTTCTCTCTCTGCCTGCCTCTCTGCCTGCTTGTGCACTCTCTCTGTCAAATAAATAAATCAAATATTAAAAAAAAAAGCAGTTTGTTTTCCCTATTGCTAGCTCTGTTAAGGAAATAGCATCATACAATATTTAGCTAATGCAAATCTAACCAAGAGAAAGAGAAATATTGGGTGGAAGGGCTTTGGATGATTCCACATAACAATACCCATAAGACTTCTTTACCTGTAATGGGAAAGGATGGGGAGATCCATTCCTCTGTGCTCTCGTAGCCTGGGAACCTCACCATAATGAATCTGATTCCAATGTTCAATAATACATACTTTTCATAAAACATGGTTCCATATGAAGAAGAGAGAACCTTAACAAAACATGATATGAGGTTTTCTAAAAAATATTAAGCTGAATAAACAAGTACTGGATAAAATGTTAGCGGGACTTTTGGCTACAAAATTAAATCACAAAGATGAATTGATTAAAAACAACACCTTTCTACAGAGGCTTCTTGCTTTCCGTTCTCTTGCATAAGGAGGTAAACAGGAATTCAAAGCCAACGAAAGTGGGCACAAATGTTTTAAAATCTGCTTCAACTTCAGGGTACACAACACTTAAATTATTTTTTAAAGATTTATTTATTTATTTTAGAGAGGCAGATTGAGAGTGCACATGTGTGTGCATGCAGGAACAGGGTGGAGGAGTATAGGGAGAGGGAGAGAATCTCAAGCAGACTCTGCTGAGTGTGGAGCTCACAGTGGGGCTCGATCTTACAACCCTAAGATCATGACCTAAATCAAAATCAAGAGTAGGACCCTTAACCAACTGAGCCACTCAGGCATCCTGCATAAAACTTTGTAATTTTGTTATTCATTTAAGCACATATATCCTAGATCTTATGAAATTACGATTTAAGGAGTATTCGATGTTATTCTTGTGATTTTTGCCCTGCTTACTGAAGATTAGCCATAGTTCCCCTCTGACTTAAAGACATCCAGAACTTTTTCTGAGCATAAAATTTTCATTTACTTATTGTGAAAATGATATTTTATAGTTACAAAATAATAGGATCACATTTTTGAAGATTAAGGATATAAAGACAGGAAAAAATACCACTCTAACAACTTATGTGTACCATTTTCAAAATACTCATTCCTTCTCTTTGTTGAGGTTTCCCAGGGGAGTCCAACACACAGAAATCCTCATCTCTACTTGGTTCTGATCAGGTTAGTAAATTACAACAAAAAGTGAGGCAGAAGAGGTCCAAAAATTACCTGTATTGCTGGCATAGGGACTCTAGGCCTACCACCTGGGTTTGCTAATATTGAACCCCAGAATTAGGCAGATAAACCAGCAGTCTTAGATGGAAGAGGCCTCCCAGGAAGGGGATATATCCCATGATACGTCAGAGGAGCTGCACTGTCCTGGCCAAGCACACCCAGTTATTTTTCCTAAACTTAGCAATCAGTTAACTCACTCCACCTCTCCACAACCAGTGTGAGTAAAGGGAAAAGGGAGGAAGTGAACAAGGGAGTTTAGAGAAAAATCTTCCTTATGGTAAGTGTGAGAAGAAAGGGTGTTTTTTTTTACAAGTAAAAAAAGAAAAACAAACAACAACAACAACAAACCCAAAACCCCAGGGGAGTGTAGTATGCCAAAACTCGAAGAGAACAACACGTTGGTTGTAATGGAGCCATGATTATTGCCATGTCAAGAAATAGGCACAGAAAGCAGTTAACATAGCAGCACTGAGACTGCTCTCCTTGAAAAGGTCTGCTTGCAAGACTGGCCTCTGGTTACCCTCTGGCAACCTGGGTGTTGAGAGGGTTCATGCCTACAACTGATAAGAGTTGTTCCCTGTGCCTAAACAGTACAATGTGGTTGTTGTTGAACACCTGCCTTCCTTCTGGGAGTCTGAAATTTTGGTACATCTAGGCAGAGAGGGCCTACAAGACCAGCCTCCAAGAAGAACTTAGGGCCTCGAGCCCCTAATGAGCTTCCCTGGCACACAAGCCTTCACATGTGTTGACACAACTTATTGCTGGGATAATTGAGTGCATCCTGTGGGACTTCACTCGAAGAGGACTCTTGGAAGTTTGTATCTGTTTTTCCACATGTCTTCCCATACTTTTCCTTTGCTGATTTTGCTTTGTATCCTTTCACTGTATTCAGTCTTAGCTGTGAACCTCACTATGCTGAGAACTGTGAGCCCTCCTAGAGAATCACTGAAACTGGGGGTGCTCCTAGGGACCCCTGAAATAACACAGCTAGTGGTTTCAATTGTCCTTTTGATCCTCAGCCATTCCTCCATGAAACGAGAATGATAGGAACTCCTTAAGGATGGACCATTGGACTTAAAAGACTCAGAAGGAAGGTAACAAGGAGGCCATTTGTCTATGGCCTGTGTAGATTGTTATTGGGTTAATCTAGCTAACCTGAAATTGTGTTTTCTAGAATTCCTTTTCCTGTATGGCTTTGGGTTAGCGTGAGTCAAGAGAGATATTTTGTATAAGGTTTGGAAGGCAAAAGTGGGACAACAGGTATCTTACTTTTTATGCTCTTTACATTTAGTGAGGGGCCATTGTAGATCATGTGTGTTGTCACTTGTCCGCTGGTTCGCACCGGTCAGCAACTGGGCTGGCATCAGCTGTAGCTCCTGCCTCAGGCTTCCCAACACCTGGGCCAAATGCACGGCTAGCCTTATGATGAAAGGCACCAGTGTCTCCTGCAGGACACATTCATCATCATCGAAGTTGAAGACTTGGAGGTAGTGAAAGACCAAGGCAGGTTCTAGTTCATCTAGATGGGTTCCAGCTCGGCCTAAAAATGTTGGAAGAGGCAATCCCCTATGGTCTTTGAATGTTCCTTGATGTTCTTGCTGGGTATGCTGAGAATACAAGTCTCTTTTCTGGGCACTTCTCAGAGTTGTGCTTACTTACTGTGAGCAACCCTGGGGTTTAGATAATATTTCACTCTGGGATAAAGAACAGACTTGGCTTACTGCTTACTGTACATGGTTCATTTGATGAGTCTCTAAATTCAGGGTTTTTCAACTGTGATGCCAATTCCCCGTAGGTGCAGTACCCTCTGAGTACTTCTGGGTTGCATCCATAGGACTTGGGCGCGAGAAGAACTGAGACAAGCATGATGTTTCTGCTGTTTGCTGTACTGTGGGTAATAAGGTTTTTTTTCCCCTCTGACCCTGGAGTATAGTGTTTCCACTGGAATCCACAGAACAGCAATAGGCCAACTTATTAGCTAGAAAGAAGGTTAAAATCTTAGACTCTGAGAGCAGGTTGTAGCATGTCCTTGCTCCCCTCCACTTCATGTTCCTCTTCTCTTCCCAGCTGCCTGCCCTGTGAACTCGGGCACCAGACATAGAAACAACAGGAGAATCTAATAGTTGTAGCAAGGCTGACCACCAGTCTTAGAGATTAGGTCACTAGGGAGGTTCCTAAAACAGGACTGATAAGGACAGCGACCAATGACTAGAATTGGGGTTAAAAGGAACTGGGCTCGGTGGCAAGATTGGTTTGATACTGAATGCCAAAGTTGCCCCAGAGTGCCAAGGTCTGGACTGTAATTAGAGATGGAAAGGGGAGAGCTAGCGAGTAGCTTAAGTGGTCCTGGGTGTGGGGAAAGGAAGCCTGCAGATTAGATGCAGAGACCCCAGTCTGAAAATGCAATGCACCTGCCATTAGTCATGCTAATGTAAATAATGTTATGCTGTTGCTGCAGCTTTATACTGTGAATTGTATTACACATCAGGGACCTGAATTTTATAGTAATCTCTCTCTTTCCTTCCTCCCTTCCTTCCTTCCTTCTCTTTACTTCTCTCCCCTCTGTCTCCTTCTCTGTTTTTTTCTGTGTTTTGATGTGACTCTATGTGGAAACCTGATACCCAAACCGAATGAGAAGAGTAGAACTGCGTAGCATCTCTACTTTATGCTCGTGGTGATGAAAAAGGCCTGGGCCTTCTACGCCCCTATCTCAGGTGGTCCCTATTGCATTAACTACTCCACAGATGCAGGTCATATTTCTATTCTGACGTTTCCAGTGAGGTCGGAGGCAGACTCACCTGCCTACTTGTCATTCTCACAACCACTTCCCTTGAAATCCTCTCCTTTCTCAGTATTTTCCAACTCAGCAAATGCCATTCATCCTGGTCTATAATCATTCTCCACAGAGAAGCTGAAGAGATCTTTTAAAGCGCAATTGCATTTTGCCACTTTGCTATTTTAAAATCTCCAAGTGGCTTCTCCTACAATTAGAATAAAATGGTCCTGCCAAAAGGCTTGTTTTGAAAAAGTGATAGCTATATTTGAGCACAGTGAGTTTCATATTTGCTAATGTTTGAAAAACACCAGATGAATGCAGAAATTGCACCCAGTGAAAGCAGCACGCATGCACACACCTCAACCCCATGCTCTCCCAGCTACCTTGGTTCACTGTGGGTTGTGGACCACACCTGTCCACATCAGGTGTTACAGATAACCCTCCTTTGCCTACCCAGAACTCAGAGCTGCAACCCTTCTGAGAACTGCTTCCATGAGCAAGCTTCAGGTATGTAGTTACTGTAGTATTTATGTCATTAATCACTAAAAGTGTGCAAAAATGTGCTGTTTTATTATGTTTTAATCAGTTTTTTAAAGTGTCACAACAAAATTTTTAAGTGTTTTACCTTTAGCCATGTATTTTCCCTTAAAACCTGTGGTTTTATTATGTGATTTGGCATAGCAGAATGGTTTTTAGAAATATATATGTTTTGGGGCTCTTGGATGGGTCAGCCGGTTAAACATCTGCCTTCAGATCAGGTCATGATCTCAGGGTCCTAGGACTGAACCTTGCATCAGGTTCCATGCTCATCAAGGAGTCTGCTTCTCCCTCAGCCCCTCCCCTGCTCATGCTTTCTCTCTGTTTCTCAAATAAAGAAATAAAATAAATCTTTAAAAATGCATATGTCTTATTATAGCAGAAATAACTATACACATTTTTTGCTTCTAAGAACCTTATGGTCGCCTCTGCTTGTCTTTCAAACCTCATCTCCTACCACCTTTTTGGCTCAGAGTGCTTTAAGCACCCAGGCACATCCTAACTTAGGGTCTCTGAGAGACTCATTCTTTCTGCCTGGGAACCTATTCTTTCAGTTCTTGTCATAACTGGTTCTATTGCTTCTTTCACATTTTAACCTCAATTTTACATTTTCAGATTGGCCTTTGCCAACCACTCTGATGTACCTCCCACCAGATCTCCCTTTGATAGCTCTAACAAATCACCTTGGTCATTCCTTTTAGTAAACCTATCCTAATCTAAAAATACTGAATTATTTTATTATTTTTCTTCTTACTAAAATGCAAGATATTGAAAACACTTCTTCATATCCATCAGCTTTAATAAGGCTTGGTACACAGCGGGCACTCAACAAATATTTTTTGAATGAAAGAAAATGAACATTTTGTCATCTTTTTGCTCTATCATGAATGCTTTTACCAAAATCCCACATATTTTTGAGCTATAAAACGACGTCAGAAAATTTTTCAGAATGCGAATCTTCCTCCAAGCTTTCTCCAAAGGGAATTGTAGCATTTTACTAAAGTGAATGAACAGTAGGAAAAAGGAAATACCCAGACTTTTGAAAAGATTGTTACATGCCGGCTCTGAATTGATGCTAAATCCAAGAGAACTGAAATGCCATTATGGTCCACTCATCAAAGTAGGGCTCATGGTGGTCAAGTGATATATCTCTATCTCTATAATTTTTTTAAAAGATTATTTATTTATTTATTTGACAGAGAGATTGAGATCACAAGCAGGCAGAGAGGCAGGTGGGGGCTGGGGAAGGAGTCCTAGCAGAAAGCCTGATGTGGGGCTTGATCCCAAGACCCCAGGATTATGACCTGAGCCGAAGGCAGAGGCTTTAACCCACTGAGCCACTCAGGCACCCCTCTATCTCTATAGTTTTGGCCTAAATTTGAATTACTGTCTTCGCCTATGATTCTTTCCTAAATTATTGAATGTATAATTTGAATGGACACATTTATCAACGGGAAGAATCAATACAAAGGTTCTCTGACTTGTAAAAACATTATAGGAAGAATCAAATGAATGCCCATAGAATTTCCCTTTCCTGCCAGAATGGTAAACAAAAGCAGTACTATATATCTCTGCAGAAATTTCAGGGATTATTGCCACTATCAAAGACTTAGAAGATGCATGTTTGATGATACAAATCAGATCTCTAATTTGATCATTTGGACTCTGTAAAAGTGGGGTGGATCTTGGAGAATGGCCATGGATTATCATGCATTTAATCAGGTGTTGACGTCAATTATAGCTGTTGCTCCAAGTGTGGTGCCTTTAACTGAAACAAATCAACATCGGTATGCAGCTATTGGCCTGGAAAATGCTTTTTCCTTTCATATTAAATTGCAAGAACCACACAAAAAGTAGTTTGCTTCTGAGTGGTAGGACCAACAATATACTTTCCTTCCTCAGCACTCTGTTATTTTCTTGCTTTCTATTCTAGTATCTTCCACAGTGATTGTCTTGACATTTCAAATAACCTCACTTTTCTCCATGACATTGGTTAAGATTATGTTCATTGTCTCTGATGAGCGGGAAATAACAAGTTCTTTAGATGCCTTAGTAAGACAGCTGAGAAAAAAAGATTGAGTTATAAACCCCATGAAAATTCAGAGACCCACCAGCTCAGTGAAATTTCTGAGACACCGTCTCAAGGATAAAAGACAAGTTCCTGCATCTTGTACCACCAACCAACAAAAAGAGGCACAATGCTGGGTAGACTTTTTTGGATTCTGGGGGCAACATGTATTTGAGCATGATACCTCCTACAGAATAAGCTGTAGGCTGTTGGTTTTGAAGAGGACTTCAAAAGAAGGCTCTGCTGCAAGTTCAAGCAGCAGTGAGAACTTCTTTTCCCCTTAAGCTTTATGACATAGCAGATCTGATGATACTTGAAAAACCCATGGAATAGAGGGATTTACTACAGAGTCTTTGACAAATACTATTACGATATTAGGAGAATTGTAGGACAGAAGTCAATAGAGTTTTGAGCACAGCCTCCCTTTCTTTGTTTCTTTGTTTCTTTCTTTCTTGTATTGGAGAGGGAGAGCTCCTGTGAGAGCACCTGAGTGAGCAGGGGGAGGCTGGAAGTGGAAGGGAAGGTGGGAGAAAGGATTTCAAGCAGATTCCTCACTGAATGTGGAACCCATCACAGGGGCTCCTGAGATCATGACCTGTGCTGAAACCCAGAGCTGGATGTTTACTTGACTGAGCCACCAGGTTCCCCTCCATGCTGTCTTTTATGGATAACTATTCTTTAGAGGAATATCTATAGGTTTGCTACCAGGCCTCAGTGTCTAATCATTGGACATCAAGTGACTAGGTGACCCAAGAGTTCCATAATAAACTGGATGTTCTCTGAGCTAGCAAGCTATAAACTTCGGCATGAACAACAGAAATCAATTATTAAGTGGAAATAAGTGGTAAGTAAGAAATTGAGCTTGAGCTTGTGCCAAAAGGCACAACGAAGTTGTGTGAGGAGGTACCTTGGACTCCTTCAACACTAAATACTGTTGTATTATCCTTTTCTTTCTTCCATACCTATGGCTTCATGGAAAATTTCTTATGAATTTATGGCTGAGGAGGAACAACCTTGAGCCTGGTTTACAGATGGTTTGGTGGTCTTGATTTCCAAGAGGGACCCAACAACAGTTCTGTTGAACTAAAAGTTGAGACTGCTACTTGCCTGCTTGGGTCTTCATGTCATTGAATTAACAGGTCAAGAAGGAGGTTACTCTGTTTGAGTACATGGATCCTGATTTCCAATAGGAAACTGGGTTCCTTCTACACAACAGGGGCAATGAGTATGTCTTAGTCTGTTTGTGTTACTGTAACAAAATACCATATACTGTGGTGCTTATAAATAACAGAAGTTTATTTCTTACAGTTCTGGAAGCTGGAATTCTGAGATCAGGATGACAACATGGTCAGTTGAGAACCCTCTTTAACATTGCAGACTTCTTGTTGTGTTCTCACATGGTGGAAAAATAGGAGCTCTCTTTAAAGGCACTAATCCCATTTGTGAGGGGTCTGCCTTTATGATCTAATCACACTCCAGGAGGAGTCAAGATGGCGGAGAAGTAGCAGGCTGAGACTACTTCAGCTAGCAGGAGATCAGCTAGATAGCTTATCTAAAGATTGCAAACACCTGCAAATCCATCGGCAGATTGAAGAGAAGAAGAACAGCAATTCTAGAAACAGAAAAACAACTACTTTCTGAAAGGTAGGACTGGCGGAGAAGTGAGTCCAAAGCGACGGGAAGATAGACCTCGGGGGGAGGGGCCGGCTCCCGGCAAGCGGCGGAGCAACGGCGCACAAAATCAGGACTTTTAAAAGTCTGTTCCGCTGAGGGACATCGCTCCAGAGGCTAAACTGGGGTGAAGCCCAGGTGGGGTCAGGGTGGCCTCAGGTCCCGCAGGGTCACAGAAGGATTGGGGGTGTCTGAGTGTCGCAGAGCTTACAGGTATTAGAACCGGGAAGCCGGCTACAGAGACAGAACTGACAGTGAGCTCAGAGCTCGGGGTTATCTTGAACCGGTCACAGGCTCGGTGAGCTCGGAGCGCAGCCGGAGGTCAGGCAGATGGGAGTTACTGGGCACTGTTCTCTGAGGGCGCACTGAGGAGTGGGGGCCCGGGCTCTTGGCTCCTCCGGGCCGGAGACCAGAAGGCCGCCAATTTGTATTCCCGTCCTCCAGAACTCTACGGAAAGTGCTCAGGGAACAAAAGCTCCTGAAAGCAAACTCGAGGGGATTACTCAGCCAGGCCCCTAGTAAGGGCAGTGCAATTCCGCCTGGGGCAAAGACACTTGAGAATCACTACAACAGGCCCCTCCCCCAGAAGATCAACAAGAAATCCAGCCAAGACCAAGTTCACCTACCAAGGAGTGCAGTTTCAATACTAAGGAGAGCAGCAGAATTCCAGAGGAGGAGAAAGCAAAGCACATAACTCATGGCTTTCTCCCTGTGATTCTTTAGTCTTGCAGTTAATTTAATTTTTTTTTCTTTTTCATTTTTTTTCTCTTCTTCTGCTAAAATTTTTTAAACTTTTACCTTTTTCTTTTTTAACGTTTTTAAACTAGTTTATATAATATATATATATTTTTCTTTTCTATACTTTTCTTGATTCCTTTTCTTTTTTAAATTCTTTTCTTTCTTTCTTTCTGAACCTCTTTTTATCCCCTTTTTCCCCCCTCACGATTTGGGATCTCTTCTGATATGGTTAAAGCATATTTTCCTGGGGTTGTTGCCACCCTTTAAGTATTGTACTTGCTCCTTCATATACTCTTATCTGGACAAAATGACAAGGTGGAAAAATTCACCACAAAAAAAAGAACAAGAGGCAGTACCAAAGGGCTAGGGACCTAATCAATACAGACATTGGTAATATGTCAGATCTAGAGTTCAGAATGACAATTCTCAAGGTTCTAGCCGGGCTCGAAAAAGGTATGGAAGATATGAGAGAAACCCTCTCGGGATATATAAAAGCCCTTTCTGGAGAAATAAAAGAACTAAAATCTAACCAAGTTGAAATAAAAAAAGCTATTAATGAGGTGCAATCAAAAATGGAGGCTCTCACTGCTAGGATAAATGAGGCAGAAGAAAGAATTAGTGATATAGAAGATCAAATGACAGAGAATAAAGAAGCTGAGCAAAAGAGGGACAAACAGCTACTGGACTACGAGGGGAGAATTCAAGAGATAAGTGACACCATAAGACGAAACAACATAGAATAATTGGGATTCCAGAAGAAGAAGAAAGAGAGAGGGGAGCAGAAGGTATACTGGAGAGGATTATTGCGGAGAATTTACCCAATATGGCAAAGGGAACAAGCATCAAAATTCAGGAGGTGCAGAGAACACCCCCCAAAATCAATAAAAATAGGCCCATACCCCATCACCTAATAGTAAAATTTACAAGTCTTAGTGTCAAAGAGAAAATCCTGAAAGCAAGTCTGTAACATATAATGGTAAAAATATTAGATTGGCAGCAGACTTATCCACAGAGACCTGGCAGGCCAGAAAGAGCTGGCATGATATATTCAGAGCACTAAACAAGAAAAACATGCAGCCAAGAATACTATATCCAGCTAGGCTATCATTGAAAATAGAAGGAGAGATTAAAAGCTTCCAGGACAAACAAAAACTAAAAGAATTTACAAACACCAAACCAGCTCTACAGGAAATATTGGAAGGGGTCCTCTTAGCAAATAGAGAGCCTACAAGTGGTAGATCAGAAAGAAACAGAGACAATATACAGTAACAGTCACCTTACAGGCAATACAATGGCACTAAATTTATATCTCTCAATAGTTACCCTGAATGTTAATGGGCTAAATGCCCCAATCAAAAGACACAGGGTATCCAAATGGATAAAAAAAAAAAACAACAACCCATCTATATGTTGCCTCCAAGAAACTCATTTTAAGCCCGAAGACACCTCCAGATTTAAAGTGAGGGGGTGGAAAAGAAGTTACCATGCTAATGGACATCAGAAGAAAGCAGGAGTGGCAATCCTTATATCCGATCAATTAGATTTTAAGCCAAAGACTATAATAAGAGATGAGGAAGGACACTATATAATACTCAAAGGGTCTGTCCAACAAGAAGATCTAACCATTTTAAATATCTATGCCCCCAACGTGGGAGCAGCCAACTATATACGCCAATTAATAACAAAATCAAAGAAACTCATCAACAATAATATGATAATAGTAGGGAACTTTAACACTCCCCTCACTGAAGTGGACAGATCATCCAAGCAAAAGATCAACAAGGAAATAAAGGCCTTAAATGACACACTGGACCAGATGGACATCACAGATATATTCAGAATATTTCATCCCAAAGCAACAGAATACACATTCTTCTCTAGTGCACATGAAACATTCTCCAGAATAGATCACATCCTTGGTCCTAAATCAGGACTGGTATCAAAAGATTGGGATCATACCCTGCATATTTTCAGACCACAATGCTCTGAAGCTAGAACTCAACCACAAAAGGAAGTTTGGAAAGAACCCAAATACATGGAGACTAAATAGCATCCTTCTAAAGAATGAATGGGTCAACCAGGAAATTAAAGAAGAATTGAAAAAAATCATGGAAACAAATGATAATGAAAACACAATGGTTCAAAATCTGTGGGACACAACAAAGGCAGTCCTGAGAGGAAAATATATAGCGGTAAAAGCCTTTCTCAAGAAACAAGAAAGGTCTCAGGTACACAACCTAACCCTCCACCTAAAGGAGCTGGAGAAAGAACAAGAAAGAAACCCTAAACCCAGCAGGAGAAGAGAAATCATAAAGATCAGAGCAGAAGTCAATGAAATAGAAACCAAAAAAACAATAGAACAAATCAACAAAACTAGGAGCTGGTTCTTTGAAAGAATTAATAAAATTGATAACCCCCTGGCCAGACTTATCAAAAAGAAAAGAGAAAGGACCCAAATAAATAAAATCATGAATGAAAGAGGAGAGATCACAACTAACACCAAAGAAATACAAACAATTATAAGAACATACTATGAACAACTCTACCTCAATAAATTTGACAATCTGGAAGAAATGTATGCATTCTTAGAAACATATAAACTACCACAACTGAACCAGGAAGAAATAGAAAGCCTGAACAGACCCATAACCAGTAAGGAGATTGAAGCAGTCATTAAAAATCTCCAAACAAACAAAAGCCCAGGGCCAGACAGCTTCCTGGGGGAATTCTACCAAACATTTAAAGAAGAACTAATTCCTATTCTCCTGAAACTGTTCCAAAAAATATGATCTGATCACACTCCAAAGGCCCCACCTCCTAATACCATTGCCTTGGGTGTTAGGTTTTCAATATGTGAATTTTGTAGGGGGAAACAAAAGTTCAGACTTTGGTAGAAGAATATGGAACCCAAGGTAGTTCTTTGGAGTTTTTGTGGTACATACTGTCTGAGAGTAAAAAGTTAATAGAAAACCATAGAAATTTAAAAAGATGGGACAACTGGAGATTTAGTATCTTCAGAAAGGAAAGTTTGGTTCACTATGTAAAGCAGAGATTCCTGACTAGCTGAGGACTTGGTGGGGACAAAGGATTGAAAGAATTAATAAAATTGATATTATTTCATGGATGAAATGTAGAAGAAAGGGGTTATAAATATCAACCACAGCTGCATGAGCATTACAGAAATGAAGACTGCTGCAGCTACATGTATCTTCTTGTGTGTGTGTACATATTCACCTTCCTTTCTTTTCCTTTTCTTTACAATTGTATGCAAGTTTTGCTAGAATAAACTTTACAACCAAGTCTTTAGAACGTTGACTGAATTTGAAGTATAGTTAACATATTTCAGAGAAGAATACAATGACTGATGGAAATTTGCATCTCAGTATTTTGGGGAGAGGATGAGAATGCTTTCATCTGTCTAAGGGATAGTGCCATTATGTTAGGTACATAGATGGAGTTCTTTCTGTTTCTGTATGAAAGTTCAAATATATGTAGAGTATGAATGAGTGCTGAGTAGCCAAGGGGATAGATTGCATGGGTTATTCAGCTATTATGTCTCAAGTCCAAGTCACATTGAATCTCTGCTTTTTGATATCAGGGCTGGATTCTTCTAACAGGATTTCTTTGCCAGTTGGCTCTCAGACTGACAAAAAGGGGCACTAAAAAATTAGACCAGAGAGAGCTTTGAGAGAACTTCAAAGCTGGACGAGAAAGAAGAAAAAGGTTCTTATTTGTTGTAAGATTGGGTTCTTGCTAATATCACAACAGTCTCATTTCTTCCATCACTGACACTTTATTTTGATAGAAGAAATTGAATCCAGTTTGTAGATTTTCCAACTTTTGAAGAACTGGGTCTCATCATGCCCACTGCGGACACTAAAGCTGCCATTAAGCCTCCCTTTTGAGAAGTCTGACTCAATGACCCATGGGTTCCTCCTCTAAATTCAAAGACAACTACTCAAGTTAAGGAATATAGTCTTTTCTAAGTATTTGCTGTATGAGACTTCTTGTCCAAAGTTCTAATTTTAATAGTTCCAACACCTTCATTTACCTTTCTGTAGTTCCTAGCTTCATGACACCGTATTCTTCTTTAATTTTTCTGTTTTTAGTTCTTCAGTTATAAAGAATCTAGTACCCAGTTTAATTCTTTATATTAAACCCTTTCTGTTAAAATAACACATGTAATTTTTTTTGTCTTCTAACAAAGGTCAGTATATAAAAACAATAGAGGCATACTTGCTTTATCATACTTTGCTTTATTATGCTTTGCAGACATTGTGTTTTTTTAAAATACAGATTGAAAGTCTGTAGAAATCTTACATTGAGCAAGTTTATCAGTGCCAATTTTAAAAAAAAGATTGATTTATTTGAGAAAAAGAGTGACTGTGGGAGAGAGTGTGGGGAGAGTACAGGGAGAGAATCTTCAAGCAGACTCCCCACTGAGCCTGGCGCCCCATTTGGGGCTCAGTCTCAGGACCTCTGAAATCATAGCCCGAGCCAAAACTGACTGAGGTACCCCATCAGTACCATTTTCTAACAGTATTTGTTCCACTTTGTCTCACATTTTGGTAATTCTCACAATATTTCAAACTTTTAAATTACTGTGTTTGTTATGGCAATCTGTGACTAGTGATCTTTGATGTTACTGTTGTAATAAAATTAGACCAGTTAATAATTCTACAGTGATCTGTAAGTGTTCAAATAAAAGGTAGAGTCACATGTCTCTCAGTTTAAATTAAAAGCTAGAAATCATTAAGCATAAAAATTGGAAGCTAGAAATCATAAGAAGGCATGTTGAAAGCCAAGAGAGGCTGAAAACTAGGTCTCTTATTCCAGTTAGCTGGGTTGTGAATGCAAAGGAAAAGTTCTTGAAGGAAATTAAAAGTACTGTGCTGGTGAATATATGAACACATGAGTGATAAGAAAGTAAAGCAACCTTATTGCTGACACAGAGAAAGCTTTTGTGGTCTGGGTAGAAGATCACAGCAGCTACAACATTCCCTTAAGATAAAGTCTAATCTGGAGCAAAGTTCTTATTCTCTTTAGTTCTGTGAAGGCTGACAGAGGTGAGGAAGCTGCAGAAGAGTTTGAAGCCAGCAGATGTTGGCTCATGAAGTTTAAGGAAAGAAGGCATCTCCATGACCTGAAAGTCCAAGGTGAAGCAGCAAGCAAGCCATCCAGAAGTTCTGGCTCAGGTAATTAATGAAGATGGGTGCACGTTAACAATTGATTTTCAATGTCCATGAAATAGCTTTCCATTGGAAGAAGATACCATCTCAGACTTTCCTAGCCAGAAAGGATATGCCTAGCTTCAAAGCTTTAAGAGCTTTTTTAAGAGCATTTTTTAAAGAGCTAATGTAGGTGGTGACTTTAAAGTGAAGCCAGCGCTTATTCACCATTGAGAAAAACCCCAGAGCTCTTAAGAATTATGCTAAATCATCTGTCTGAACTCTATAAAAGGAAAAACAAAACCTGGATGAAAGAACGTCTGTTTACAACATGGTTTACTGATTATTTTTAGCCTACTGTTGAGACGTACTTCTCAGAAAAAAAAGGCCTTTCAAAATTGTACTGCTCATTGGCAAAGCACCTCATCACCCAAGGGCTCTGCTGGGGATGGACAACAGTCATGTTGTTTTCAGGCCTGCTAACACAATACCCATTCTGCAATGGATTGAGTAGTAGTAGTAGGTCTTATTATTTAAAAAATACATTTTGTAAGGCTCTATCTGCTGCAGATAGTGGCTCCTTTGGAAAAAGTAAATGGAGAACCTTCTGAGGAGGAATCAGCAGTCTAGATGCCATTAAAGACATTTCTGATTCATTGGAAGAGATCAAAATATCAACACTCACAGGCATTTGGAAGAAGTTGATTCCAACCCTCATGGATGATTTGAGGGGTTCAAGACGTCAATGGAGGAAGTGACTGCAGGCGTGGTGGTGGAAATAGCAATAGAACTAGAATTAGAAGTGGAGTGCGAAGATGGGACTGAATTGCTGCAATTTCAGGATAAAATCTGAATGGACGAGGAGCAAAGAAAGTGGTTTCTTGAAGAATTCTACTGCTGGTGAAGATGCTGTGAAGAGTGTCAAAGTGGCAATAGAGAATTTAGAATTTTCCATAAACTTAGTTGATAGAGCAGCAACAGAATTTGACAGGATGGATTCCAATTTTTTAAAGATGATCGAATGTGGGCAAAATACTATCAAATAGCATCACATGCCACAGAGAAATCATTCATTAAAAAAAGAGAGTTGATTGATGCAGCAAACTTCATTGTTGTCCTTATTTTAAGAGATTGCCTCAGCCACCCCTGAGTTTCCTTCAGGAATACTACCCGATCCGTCAACAGCCATCAACATCAAAGCAAGAGGCTCCACCAGCAAAAAGATTACAACTTGCTGAAAGCTTAGATGAGGGTTTCTTAGCAATAACGTATTTTAAAATTAAGGTATGTACATTGTGGTTTTTTCTGACATAATGATATTTCATGCTTAATAAGTTACAGATGGTGCAAACATTTATATGCACTGGGAAACCAAAAAGTTCATTTGAATAGCTTTATTGTGTAATTCACTTTATTGCAATGGTCTGAGCTGAACTTGCAGTATCTCCAAAGTATGCCTGTACTGTAGTCACTGATTTTAACATTAAGTAGACTTCTTTAAAAATTAAAAAACCTTAATTTACCAGTTTTTGTAAATTTATGTTACTCCTAAACCATTTGTTATTTTCTATACCTGCATCTCCCCTTTGTTCATGGTTTGGAGATATGTGTTATTCATTAATACCTGGTTTCCAAGCAAAAGAGAATTTTAATTGATACAGTTGCTTTGAGATCTGTTCTGTTTACTCTTTCAGATTGTCCAAATGAAATCATTCAAAATGAATTGAATTAGAGTTGGGCATATGCCAACTTAGATCAAGAAAGAAACACACTAATCTAATATATTGCTGAACTTGGTTTTTGTTTTTGATCCTTTAGAACAAATAGAATAAAAGATGTAATGGCTTCTGAGAAGTCAGGCTAACTGATCACTATTGTTTGAAACTCAAGAACAAAAAAGGGTTTTCTTGTGCTATATTGGTTTCACCTTGATCAACATTGTTAAAACAAACAAAAAACAAGAGAACAGAAGCATACACAGTGATAATTATACGAAATAGGCCCACGTGATAGCAGATAGGGAGGCTTATGACTGTGGCTTACTCCTAGTTCACTGCATTGCATGGACTATGTCAGTACGACTGTTCTAGTCCCTCTATCACTGATGGGTGGAGATATTGTCATCTTGAGTTTTGGAGATTTCTTCTGGAAGGGTCAGGGAAACGTATATGATTGCAATTATTTTTTTCCCCTCACTCTTGGGATATCTTTTTCACTCTCTTGATAGTATCCTTTTATATGCTGAAGTTTTAATTTTGATGAAATCCAATGTATTTAGCTTTTGTTTGTTTGATTTCTACACTTTTGGGTCTAGAGCCAGGTTTTGTAGCTGGGTTAGCTTACTCAAAAACTGAGACCACCACTCAAATCCCATCTTCAAGTGTAGGAGGTAATATAAATTTATTTTGATAGCAAAAGTTGGGTATACTTTATTAATATAATTAAGTAAGAGGAAAAGCTCCACATATTCAGGTGGGTTCTTTCAACTACCTTTTCATTATGAAGGGCATTTGCTTGTGACTTAGCCCTATTATCATATATGCAAGCCCCTGAGAATCTAACAGAATACTCTTACTTAGCTCCACTAGCCCTACAAACCCTGTCAGCCAATTGGGCAATGCAAAAACCTTCTCACAGAAGAAACCTTGAAAACCAATGGTTTAAATAAGATAAGTAGCTTGCTTTCCTCTTACTTGGCATGAAGGCTAAATTCACAAATACTGGCATGAATACTGGTGGGTGACTCCATAATTTCATCAGCAACAAGACTTCTACCTTCCTGTTTCTCTGTCATTAACTTGTGGCTTCATTTTCAAAATCATTCTATGATTGGGGAAGCTGGCTGGCTTAGTTCATAGAGCATGTGACTCTTGATCTCGGTGGCTGTGAGTTCAAGCCCTGTCTTGGGTGTAATTACTGTAAAAGAAAAAAGATCATTCCATGATCACAAAGGGGCTCTAGCTATTGAATCTGTATTTTAGAAGGATGAAAGGGGAAAAGAAAAATGACATGACTTTTCAATGAGTCAGACCTGTTTGAAGAACTTTTCTAGAAGTCGCATCTAATGACCTGTGTTTATATACCACAGATCACATCAGCAAGGGATACTGGGAGATATGGTATGGTAATTAATATTTAGCTAAGCTTATTGCTGCTGTTATGGACAATTTCTAGTATTTTATTATTATTATTTGTAGGCTATTAGTACCTTTTTTTTTTTTTTGGTCTGAAAGGATATTCAACAGCTTTCTGAAAGCATCTCACCAAAGAAAGCTATTTGTTTCAGCCATTCTTCGTAAGCGTCAAATAACGTCTTCAGATAACAGTGCAGTCTAATTTCTGCTATGTCACCCCAACAATACAGTGATTTTGTTGTAAGAAAAAGAGAATCGATATTGGGTAGATAATTAGCAGTTTTTTTTTTTAAATACCTCCTGTAAGGAGAGTAATGTCGGCTCAGCTTTCTCATTCATTTCTCTAGTCTCATTACAAAACCATGACTTTACTTCTCTCTTTTTGTTACCAAATTACTGTTTTCAAATTAATTTCTACATTTTCTACCACAATGTACAATGTAAGGATAGTCCTTGAAATCAATTTACTTTTTTTTTGCCAGTTGAAACGACATGTAGGCCCACTCCATTGTTTTTTTTTTTGTTTGCCCTTCCTCTTTGATCATTCCTGAATCAATGCTCAGTTCTCTAGTTCAATCAGCTAACTGCAGGTTGATGGGCTTCTCACAGTACTTGTGACTAATGCCTAAAATCTATAAGGACTCCAAGCCTGTATGAAAGGAAGGCTGGTGAATTTCAAGAACAGAATTACCTCTTGATTTTTTAATGTCTGTTAAGGTTCAGAAAGCAGAGATTTCTTTTATACTTTTAAGTGTGGGCAGAAATCGAAATAATGGCTCAAAAAAGGCTTCTTTTCCACTTCCTCAGCATTGTGTCCAGTTCGCTGTGCCTGCTTGTTTGCAGAAATACACTTGGAAAAGCTCTAGTCCTGGGCAAGAGTGACACAAATGCTCGACTTAGAAGCTCTTGGTCATAGCCTCAAACTTGACTCTTTATATAGTACTCTGTGACTGTTCCTTTACATCTGGAGCAAATACTTTCTTTACCAGACTCCTAGAAAGAGTTCCAGGGCCATTACTTCTCTGTCTTATATGCTGAGTGATTGTCATTTGTCATCTGACTCAAATTTTGACTTTGTTTCTTTGAACTTGTTGTACCCAATTCTTACTCTCTGATTTTCTTGAATTTTATCTGTGATGAAATAAACCTTGACCTGATTTTCATATGAATTACATATGTTTGGTTTTGTTGGATGTTTAAATATTGTGTGTTTGTTAAGAGGCTTTTTTTCTTCAGTACATTTCTAGGTCAGAGCCCTAAGTGAACCTGCTATGGTGATTTCATGATTGATTATAATTATTTTTAAGATCAGTTCGTTATTATTTTTTGGTTTGGTTTGGTTTTCAACTTTAACTTGGACCAGAGAAAATGGGTTATAGCAAAAGTGCAGTACATTTTTGTAGGTTTCCTAATTTGGGGGGCTCTTTAAGATTTTTGACTTTTTAACTTTTTTCTTTCTGGAGTTTTTACATCTCTTTTCTAGTATATTTTAATTATCTTAGTAAACAGGCCATAACATGGCAAGGTCTTTTGTAAGAACTCCTTTATCCTAATTTTCTGTTTTTCTGACTCTTGTTTCTTTGTCTTTTAAATCTCTGAAGCACTTCTGCCAAGGTTTCCACATATTGAAACTGATTCCATAAGGAATCAAACATATTCCTTTCCCTTTAAAATTTTTTTTTCATGTCATACACATTTTTAAAAATTTTATTTTATATTTTCAGTGTTCCAAGATTCATTGTTTAATCCTTTTTAAAGTTAGTAGTTTAACTTTATTTTTTATTGTAGTAAGAACACTTAACATGAGATCTACACTGTCTCAACAAGATTTTAAGTGTACCAGAGAGTATTATTAACTATATGCATGATATTATGCAGCAGATACTGAGAAAGTCAATATCTGACATAACCCCAACTTTATACCCCTTGAATAGCAGCTCCCTAGTTTTCCCTCCTCTAAGCCTCTGGCGACTACCATTCTACTCTCTGCATCTAAATGTTTGATTGGTTTATATATGTCCTATAAATGGTATCATGTAGCATTTGTCTTATGATAGTTTATTTCACCTAGCATCATTTCCTCAGAGCTCATTTATCTTGTCACATATGGTAGGATTTCCTCTTCTTCCTTCTCCATTTTTTTTAACGAGGTAAAATGGGTATATAACATTATAGTTTTAGGCATAAAACATTATAATTCAGCATTTGTATGCACTACCCAGTGACCACCACTAAAGTCTAGTTACCATCCATCACCATATGATTGACCCCCTTCACTGACTGTGCCCACCTTCACTACCCTTCCCCTCTAGTAACCACCAGTCTGTTTTCTGTATCTTTGAGTTTTTTGTTTTGTTTGCTTATATTGTTTCTTTCAGATTCAACATATGAGTAAAATAATATGGTATTTGTCTTTCTTCTTCTGACTTATTTCATTTAGCATAATATCTTCAGGGTATACTCATGCTGTTGCAAATGGTAAGATTTTATTCTTTTTCATAAATCATGGGAAGTATTCCTGTGTGTGTGTGTGTGTGTGTGTGTGTGTGTATACATATACACAAATTGTGTGTGTGTGTATATACATATATTCCATTATGTGCGTGCATGTGTACAGTTATCTTTATCCATTCATCCATTGATGCACATTTAGGTTGTTTCCCTTTCTTGGCTGTTGTAAATCATATTGCAATAATGCATATATCTTTTCAAATCAGCATGTTTTTATTCTTCAGATAAATATCCAGACATAGAATGGCTGGATCATATCATGATGCTATGCTCATACAGGAATCTCTATATTGTTTTCGATAGTAGCTGCACCAGTTTATATTCCCACCAACAATAAAGAAGGATTCCCTTTTCTCCACATTACTCTCCACCACTATTTGTTATTATTATTATTTTTTTAATTAATTAATTTTTTTCAGCATAACAGTATTCATTGTTTTTGCACCACACCCAGTGCTCCATGCAATCCGTGCCCTCTCTAATACCCACCACCTGGTCCCCCAATCTCCCACCCCCCGCCCCTTCAAAACCCTCAGAGTCCATAGTCTCTCATGGTTCGCCTCCCCTTCCAATTTCCCTCAACTCCCTTCGATAATAGCCATTCTAATGGATGTGAGGTGGTAGCTCATTATGGTTTTGGTTTGCATTTCCCTAATAGTGATATTGAACATCTTTTCGTGTACCTGTTGTCCATATGTATGTCATCTTTGGAAAATGTTCAAATCCTCTGCTCTTTTTTTTTAAATTGGGTTGTTTGTGGTGTTGTTGTTGTTGTTGGGTTATATGAGTTCTTTATATATTTTGGGTATTAATCCCGTGTTGGATATGATTTTTAAAATTTTTATCCCATCCAGGAGGTTGTCTTTTCATTTCAATGATTTTTTTTTTCCCCTCTGTGCAGATGCTTTTTAGTTTAATGCAATCCCATTTGTTCATTTTTACTTTTGTTTCCCCATGTACTTGGGGTCAGATACAAGAAACTATTAATAAGACAGATGTTGGGGCGCCTGGGTGGCTCAGTGGGTTAAGCCGCTGCCTTCGGCTCGGGTCATGATCTCAGGGTCCTGGGATCGAGCCCCACATCAGGCTCTCCGCTCAGCAGGGAGCCTGCTTCCCTCTCTCTCTCTTTCTCTGCCTGCCTCTCTGCCTACTTGTGATCTCTGTCTGTCAAATAAATAAATAAAATCTAAAAAAAAAAAAAAAGACAGATGTTAAGGAGCTTAACAGGAAGAGAGAGAATCAGGAAGACATAGAAAATTTGAAAAGACTAAATATAAGGATTAATGAAGAAGATCATAGGGGAATTTTAAGATTTTTTTTTTTTTTTTTTAGAATTTTATGCTTTCAGAACTTACATTATAGTTTTTAATCCATTTTAAGTTAATTTTTGCTTCTGGCATAAAATAGTGGTTTAGTTTCATTCTTTTCCATGCTGCTATCCAGTTTTCCGAGCATTCATTGAGTAGACTATCCTTTCTCCATTGTATGTTCTTGACTCCTTTGTTGTAATTTAATTTTCCATATACATGTGGGTTTAATTCTAGGCTCTCAATGTTGTTCTATTGCTCTGTCTTTTTTAAGAAAGCCAAAACCTATACTTTTTACTATAACTCTATCATAGTTTTAAATCAGAGGACATGGTACCCCCAGCTTTGTCCTTCTGTCTTAAGATTGTTTTGTAGCAATGGACCCATACCTTTCTTTACAATGGGTGATAAAACCTTTCTTTTTTTTTAAAATTTTTAAAACTTATTTATTTTCAGCATAACAGTATCATTATTTTTTTACCACACCCAGTGCTCCATGCAATCCGTGTCCTCTATAATACCCACCACCTGGTACCCCGACCTCCCACCCACCCCCGCCACTTCAAACCCCTCAGATTGTTTTTCAGAGTCCATAGTCTCTCATGATTCACCTCCCCTTCCAATTTACCCAAACCCCCTTCTCTCTAACTCTCCATGTCCTCCATGCTTTTTGTTATGCTCCACAAATAAGTGAAACTATATGATAATTGACTCTCTCTGCTTGACATATTTCACTCAGCATAATCTCTTCCAGTCCCATCCATGTTGCTACAAAAGTTGGGTATTCGTCCTTTCTGATGGAGGCATAATACTCCATAGTGTATAGGGACCACATCTTCCTTATCCATTCATCCGTTGAAGGGCATCTTGGTTCTTACCATGGCCACTGCTGCTATAAACATTGGGGTACAGATGGCCCTTCTTTTCACGACATCTGTACCTTTGGGGTAAATACCCAGGAGTGCAATGGCAGGGTCATAGGGAAGTTCTATTTTTAATTTCTTGAGGAATCTCCACACTGTTCTCCAAAGAGGCTGCACCAACTTGCATTCCCACCAACAGTATAAGAGGGTTCCCCTTTCTACAGATCCTCTCCAGCAAGCCTTCTTGTATAAGATATTTTCTGCTAATGTGCAAACTGCTTAATGTATTTTTCTTTCCAGGTAACAAAATATTCAAACCGTGTTAAAGGGCAAGGGTTTTATTTTGCTTAGTTTGATTTTTAGAAGATGATTTAAGAATAAAGCTTATTTTGTGACTGTAAGACAGTGGAGCAGGCTGAAAAGCAAATCTTGTGTCACCCTTTCCACAATTGGGATTTATAAGTACAGTAGCCTTCTTCAAAGGTTTCTCAGGAAGATAGATTGCTGGTGCCATGTGGGTGGTTTCCATTAGGCTGATGAAATTTTTGCCAAAGACATTTTATCTCTGTTGAATGAGGATGAATAGTTTGCCTATCACAGCAACTTTGAGTAGGTCTCAGGAAACTTGACCATAAAAAGGCAACAATCTAAAATCTGGAAATAACCTAAAATTAAAATTCTCACAAATAAAATAATGGAGAGATGTTTTGGACTTTATAGAGATCAAAAAATATTTGTTCTTAGATGTAGTTATCAAGTATTTGGTGATGCAGAAGACTGGGATTATCAAAAACTGATGAAAAGCCAATTATAGTCATCTGAAGGAAGGTGAAATAAGTTAAGCAGTAAATTTTGTTCACTTTGGTCTCTATGAAGTAATTTTATTTATTGCCTTGCTTTAAGTGATTATTCTTTTTTTAAAAAATTAAATTAATTAATTTATTTTCAGCATAACAGTATTCATTATTTTTTCACCACACCCAGTGCTCCATGCAATCCATACCCTCTATTATACCCATCACCTGGTACCCCAACCTCCCACCCCTCCGCCACTTCAAACCCCTCGGATTGTTTTTCAGAGTCCATAGTCTCTCATGATTCACCTCCCCCTCCAATTTACCCCAACTTCCTTCTCCTCTCTAAGTAATTATTCTTAACCTAAGCTGCTCAAGAATCAAATCTAAGCTAAAAAGCACTTTACGAAGTTTTTGTGTTATATGTCAAAGGTCCTTAAAAACAAGTTAAAATAATTAGCCACCCATTTAATCTCCTTTCAGTAATATCTGGCAGTGAGCTTTTAGGCACTCTGCAGTCTATTGATTTTATTTCCTTTTCATTTTATTTTGAAGCTTATTTATATTTGTGGAAAACTCAATCAGTTTTATTAGAAAGTAATGTTATCTGATGGAGAATAGTGTTTACTCTTATTTTTCTGGATTGAATTAGGTAAAATCATTTTTCAAGAATCTAAACTAAAATATAGACAGATTTAGACTATTTCTTTCCTAAATGTTAGATATGTTTTATCTGTAATGATTTCCTTCTATTATGTATGTGTATGTGTATACTTTTTCCCTGGGAAGCAAGGTATTTTTGTTTTTGAAAAATAATAAAACTATTGCAGAAGTAAAAAGAAAAAAAAGATTGTTTTGTGGTTCCATACAAATCTTAGAATTTTTCTGGTTCTGTGGAAAATGCCATTGGAATTTTGAAAAGGATTGCATTGAATCCATATATTATTTTGGGTAGTATGGACATTTTAACAATATTAATTTTTTCAATCTAATGAGCATGGAATATCTTTCTATTTATTTCCGTTATCTTCAGTATCTTTCATCAGGTTTTTCTAGTTTTTAGTGTACATGTCTTTTACCTCCTTGCTTAAATTTATTCCCAAGGTATTTTTATTCTTTTTGATATAATTGTAAATGGGATTGTTTTCCTATCTTCCTTATAATTCATTTTTAGAATTATAAATTTAGAAATGCCACAGATTTTTCTTTGTTGATTTTGTATCCTGCTACTTTATTGCATTCATTTATTAGTTTGAACAGCTTTTTTTTTTGGTGGAATTTTGGAGTTTTCTATATAAAGTATCATGTCATCTGCAAAGACAAAGAGTTTTACTTCTTCCTTTCTGACTCGGATGTCTTTTTCTTTTTCTTACCTAATTGCTTGGCTAGGAATTCTAATGCCATGTTGAATAGAAGTGGTGAAAGTGGGCATCTTAGTCTTGTTACTGATCTTAGAGGAAAAGCTTTCCACTTTTCATCATTGAAAATGGTGTTAGCTGTGGGCTTGTCATATGTAGTGTTTGTTAAGTTGAGGTATGTTCCCTGTGGGTCTTCTTTGTTGGGAGTTTTTATTATCAAAGATGTTGACTTTGTCAAATGCTTTTTCTGCATCTATTGAGATTATCATGTGGTTTTTATCCTTTCTCTTATTAATGTGATGTATCACATTGATTTGCAATTATTGAACCACTTTGGCATCCCTGGAATAAATTCTACTTGATCATGGTGAATAATACATTTTAATGTATTGCTGTATTCAGTTTGCTAATATTTTATTGAGGATTTTTATATCTATCTATGTTAGAGATACTGTAGTTTTCTTTTTTTTCTTTTCTTTCTTTCTCTCTCTCTCTTTTTTACTGTCTTGTCTGTTTTTGATATCAGGATAATGTTGGCCTTGTAAGAATGAATTTGGAAGCTTTTCTTCCTCTTTTGTTTTTGACAATAATTTGAAAATAAATGTTTTAACTCTTCTTTAAATGTTTGCTAAAATTCACCTGTGAGGCCATCAGGTCCTGACTTGTGTTTATTGGGAGTTTTTTTTTTCTTTGTTTGTTTTATTACTGATTCAATTTCATTGCTAGTACTTGGTCTTTTTAAATTTAAAATTTTTTTAAAGAGTTTAGTTTTTAAATTTTTATAATTTTAACAGATGCTTAAAATGCTACATTCTACTCTCTTCTTTTTAATCTACATTCTATTAGCCAACATATTGTACATCATTAATTTTTGATGTAGTGCTCAATGATTTATTAGTTGCATATAACACACAGTGCTCATTACATCCCATGCCCATTACCCAATTACCTTATCCCCCACCCACCTCCTTCTCTGTAACCCTCAAGTTTGTTTCCTGGAGTCAGAAGTCTCCCATGGTTTAGCTCCCTCTCTGATTTCTTCCCATTCAACTTCCCTTCCCTTCCCCTATGATCCTCTGCATTAGTCCTTATACTTTGTTTTTTTCCAATTTTCTATCTCTTCCTGATTGAGCTTTAGAATGGTATAGGTTTCTAGGAATTTATCCATTTCTCAGGTTATCCAATTTGCTGATATATAATTTTTCATAATATTCTCCTGTAATCTTTTATATTTTGGTTATGTCAATTGTTATTTCTCCTTCATTTCTGATTTTATTTGAGTACTCTCTCTCTCTCTCCTCCCCCACCCCAGATGTATCTGGCTAAAGGTTTATCAATTTTATTTATCTTTTTGAAGAACCAGTTCCTGGTTTCACTAATCTTCTGCATTGTGTTTTTTTCTCTTCAAGTCTCTAGTTCTATAATTTCTGCTCTACTCTTTATTATTTCCTTTCTTCCATTAGTTTAGGGCTTTGTTCTTTTTCTAGGTTCTTTAGATATAGGGTTAAGTTGTTTATTTGAAGTTTCTCTTGCTTCTTTAAGTAGACCTGTATTCCTATAAACTTCTCTTTTAGAATTGCTTTTGCTGCATCTTGAGATTTTGGACCCAAATATTTTGTGTTTTCATTTTCATCTGTCTCCATATATTTTTTAAAATATCTTCTTTGATTTCTTGGTTCACCTATTCATTGTGTAGCAGCACGTTATTTAGCCTCCATGTATTTGTGTTATTTTCAGAGGTTTTTAAAAAAGATTTTATTTATTTATTTGACAGACAGAGATCACAAGTAGGCAGAGAGGCAGGCAGAGAGAGGGGAGGGCAGCAGGCTCCCTGCTGAGCAGAGAGTGGGGCTCGATCCCAGGACCCTGAGCCGAAGGCAGAGGCTTTAACCCACTGAGCCACCCAGGTACCTGCCCCTGTTACTGATTTTTTATGTGTAGTTATCATTCCATTTGTATATAATATCTGCACAAGGCAGGGTATTAAGTTAATGGTTGCCTATGTTTGAACCCATTCTTTACTCCTCTTCTCCCCACAATTTAGGTATGTATCATACTTTATATCCTTCTATTTTGTGAGTCCCTTGACTGATTTTTATAGATATACTTATTTTTACTGCTTTTGTGGTTTCTAGTTTTCTTACTCCTATTTATGGTCTTTCTTTCCACTCAATGAACTCTCTTTAGCATTTCTTGTAAAGCTGATTTGGTGGTGATAAATTCCTTTAACTTTTGTTTGTCTGGGAAACTCTCTCTCCTTATATTCTAAATGATAAACTTGCTGGTTTGAGTATTCTTGATTGTAAGTTTTCCATTCAGCACTTTGAATATATCATGCCACTGTCTTCTGGTCTGCAAAGTTTCTGCTTAAAAATCAGCTTATAATATTATGGGGTTTCCTTCGCATGAAACCATTTTCTTTTTTCTTGCTACTCCTAAAATTCTGTCTTCACCCTTACATTTTGCCATTTTAATTATTCTATGTTTTGGTGTGAATGTCCTTGGATCTTGTTAGGATCTCTCTTTGCCTCCTGGATCTGTATGTGTTTCCTTTCCCAGATTGGAGATTATTTCTTCAAATAAATTTTCTGCCTCCTTCTCTTTCTTTTTTTCTTTGGGTATCCCTATAATGGTAATATTATTATGCTTGATAATGTTGCTGAGTTTCCTTAACCTATTCTCACTTTTTATTCTTTTTCTTTTTGCTGGTTAGCTTGATTGCTTTCCATTACACTGTGTTCTAAGCCACTGATCTGTTCTGCCTACTCTATTCTGCTATTGATTCCTTCTCAGTGTATTTTTACTTCAGTTATTGAGTTCACCATCTCTGACTAGTTCTTTTTTATATTTTTATCTCTTTGTTGAAGGTTTCCCTGAGCCCCTCCATTCTTTTGACCATAAGTATCCTTATGACCTTTTCTTTGAATTCTTTATCAGGTATATTACTTATCTCCTTTTCATTTAGCTTTCGTGCTGAGGTTTTGTCCTGTTGTTTCATTTGGGACATATTCCTCTGTCTCATCATTCTGTCTGTCTCTGTTTGTTTATATATATATTAGGACGGTCAACTGCATCCCCTGATCTTAAAAATAGAGGCCATATTGAAGAAGAGGTCCTGTAGTGCCCTTTAGTGCAATGCCCCCTCTTCATCAGAACCAGTAGCTTCATTGGCTTCTGTGTGGATTGTGTACTCCATATTGTTGTGGTTGAGTTGTGTTTGCCTCGGTCTAGTCAGCTGCAACAGCTCACTTTGCCTGTTGTGGATGCCCAGGCAGTTTTTGATCCCTTTGGTGTAAAGGGGCCAGTCTTGAGCCATTTCAGGTTTGTAGCTGGCTGGTTTCAGGATTCAGACCAGATGCCTGCCCTCAGCCCATTTGCTTGCAGGGTATTCTCCCTGTACAGCCCCTGAGAGGTTTTTGTTTGTGGGTGGGACCAGAAGTCAGACCAGATACACGCTATCAGTTCATCTGCTGGGGCCACAGTCGTACTGATAGGGAGGACACTCTTTCTGCACTGCTAGCTGTGAGACTGCAGGCACACAGGTGTGTATGGTTATCTTCCCCTTTCCCAAGGGCGGGAGTCACTTTGGAGTGGTACCCATCCCTATCAGGGCTGCTTGCTGGGTGTTTTGAGGTAAGAGCTACTTTGGAGGGACAACTGATGAGTGGGGCAGGTTGAATGGGGTGGATCCACAGGAGAACATGGAGTTTGGGTGCACAGTGTTGGCAAAATAGTTGTAGAGTGTTTAGGCTGATTCCTGCAAGTGTCCTGCAATTTGGGCTGTGGGGTAGGGGGAAAGAAATGGTGTCCACCAGAGAAGTCTCCTAAAGATCCCTGACTCTACAGTATATGCTCTGAGATTAGTAAATAAATCTCTCCCATGTACCCTAGGCACTTTTCAAAGCACTTCTCCTAGTATTTTGGTGGGGTCATTATTCTGTTTCTTTATTAAGGGTGGGACTCAGTTTTCTATCACACTTCAGCTCCTCTAGAGCTAAGCCTGCCAATTTTTAATGTATCCCTCCTGTTTGCGTTTGGTCATACTGGGAATTTGGTTCCCATCAGCAAGGGTAAGCTCTCCTTACCCTTTTCAGTGAAGCCTCTTCTCTATGGTTAGCTGTGGAAAGGCTGTTCTGCCAGTGTTCAGGTCATTTTCAGAGTTAGTTGTACCAATGTATCTGTTTTCTTGGTGTGTCCATGGGTTAAGGTGAGCTCGGGATCCTCCTACCCCACCATCTTCAGTAACCCCCACCATACAGCCTTTTTGCTTTTTAAGTTTTTATTTAAATTCCAGTTAGTTAGCATACAGTGTTGTAGTAGTAGTTTCATATGTACAGTAATAGTGATTTAGCACTTCCTTATATCACCTGGTGTTCATCACAAGGACACTCCTTAATCCCCATCACCTGTTTAACTCATCCCACCACCCACCTCCCTCTGGTAACCATCAGTTTGTTCCCCATAGTTAAGATTCTGTCTCTTGGTTTGCCTCTCTCTCTTTTCTTCTCCCTTTGCTTGTTTGTTTTGTTTCTTAAATTCTACATATGAGTAAAATCATATAGTATTTCTTTCTCTGACAGATTTATTTCACTTAACATGTAACGCCTAAAATATAAAACTTCTAGAAGAAAACAGAAATTCTTTGTGACCTTGGGTTAGGCAAAGAATTCTTCACATTTTTGGGCAAAAGACATGAACCATAAAAGAAAAAAATTTATAAATTAGACTTTATCAAAAGACACTCTCTTTATCAACATATATATTTTTTTAAATTTTTTATTTTTTTATAAACATGTATTTTTATCCCCAGGGGTACAGGTCTGTGAATCGCCAGGTTTACACACTTCACAGCACTCACCAAAGCACAGATATTTTAATTAAAAGATAATCTAATTAAATGTTTCGTTGACTATATAGTACTTAGCTTTATGCCTTTTTTGAGTGAAATATATGTACAGCTATTTTGCCCATTTAAAAAAGTTCTTGTTGCAGAGATCTGAGAGTTTTTAAATATATATTTTGTGTAACAGTCCTTTATCAGGATGTGTTCTTCAAATATTTTTTTGGTTTGTATTTTCTTTTTTAATTAAAATATCTTTTATGATTCATGTCCCTTTGCCTAAAAAGGCAAAGAACTCTGCCTAACCCAAGGTCACTGAGAATTTCTTCTGTTTCTTCTAGAAGCTTTATAGTTTAAGGCTTTATGTTTAGATCTACAATTCATTTTAAACTTTGCCCGTGATATATATGGATGTCCAATTTCACTCTTAATTTTAGTCATTATATATGATCCTGGACTCCTAATATTTGATCCTTCCTGACAACACTTTTTGCACAAAGTAAATTATAAAACGTTTTTAAACTAGTAGACTGGTTCAAGGTCACTGAAATTATATTTATTCTGCAAGACTCATCATTTGTTGCATAGGAATATAACACTTGGGAAGTATATAAAAAGAGCAATAAATCTTGATGGCTATTGTTTCTTCTGTTAAAAAGAACCTAGTCACAATTATTTCATAATTCTGTGACAGTCTGAGGATCCTCTAATCTTGTTTAGAAATGTTACCCAGTGTTATAAGTCTCCAAAACATTGCTGTCCAAACTGTGGTACTTGAAAATGATTGCTTGACTATCCCAAAATGTTATTAGAATGCCCAGAGAATGAAGAGCTGCTTCAGTGATTTTTGTGACCTCCTTTATTGTTTCTCTTTCTGTTTTACCATTTAATTTCTTATATCTCTCAACTTATCTGCTTCTGTACCTTCTTTATTTCCTTCAAGTTTTTATAATACTTATTTCTTCCTTAAATAGAACTGGACTTTTTTCTGAATAAAAATGTAATGTATTCTAGTTGAAAGGAATTCACCAAAAAAAGCCAGAAAAATAAGAATGGTTAAATAACAAAAATTCAGCTGAGTACATTATAAGATCTAATTGTTTTTATTAATCACCTGTAAATTGGACCGTATTCCATCTAGCAAGTAGAAGGGAGCTCCAGAGGACTACAGAAAAGGAAAGGATTTTGAACGTAGAGAGGAAGTAGAAAAAAGGAAATTATTATTATTTCTTAGGGCTTTTCTGTTTGGAGCTTTTTTTTTTTTTTGTAATTATTTATTTATTTGACACAGAGAGAGAGAATGCACAAAGCAAGGGGAGTGGAAGAAGGAGAAGCAGACTCCCCACTGAGCAGGGAGCCTGATGAAGGACTCAATCCCAGGACTTGATTATGTGAGCTGAAGGTGGGCACCCAACTGACTGAGCCATTTAGGTGCCCCTTCCTGTCTGGAAGCAAGGCTTCGTGGAATTGATAGATTATGATGACCACCTGTGGTTTTGGAATTCCTCAACAGCAGCTTTGCATATGGATCATACTCTTATTTTTTGGATTTGCAGTAGTAGGAGACAAATTCTCTACATATATATATATATTTTTTGGCCAAATTATTAAGATGTATAGTTGCCCAATTATGATCAGCTTGAATTTGTGGTTTCCATATAGAAAGGAAATTTTAAATGCTCTGTCACTCCATTCTATTTTAGAAACACGGCATACTATCAGAAGTGTGTGTGTGTGTGTGTGTGTGTGTGTTTAAGATTTTATTCATTTATTCATAAAAGAAAGAGAGAGACAAAGGGAAAAACAGGTTCTCCACAAAGCAGGGAGCCCACTTCAGGACCTCGATCCCAGGACCTGATGAAGGCAGACACTTAACCAACTGAGCCACCCAGGCACCCTGGAACTGTTTATTCCTTAGCCTTACTCCTTAATGAGCCAGTAAGCTCATAGAGGCAGAATAATGGTATGCTTGTCGGAATTTTTTCTAGAAGTGGACACAATACCTGCCAACAGTAGACATTAAATGTAATTTTGAATGAGTATTAGTAGGATTTAAGCTTTTATAATATATTTTATTGCTTGAGAATAAACAATATTTAAAAAATTTGAATAAATGGATAATGTCCTCTATCTGAAATTAGTTTCTTTCTTAATGTCTATTCAAGAGAACTATATTCAAGGCGTCACAGAGCAGAAAACAAAAGGTCACAAAGACTCCAGTTTATTTTCTTTTCTATTCAACTGCAGATTCCCTCTATCTTATTTATCATTTCTTTATTTTATAAATAACCCAATGCACTGAGTGGCAGTGCAGGAGTGGCAGGAGAATTTTACCACGTGCTAGTAAACAAACTGAAATTAATTCTGCTGAATGCACTGAAATTTGCTTAAAAGATGCTATTTTGTGTTTCCTTTACATGAAACAGGCCAAGTAAATGTGTATACCACAACTCCATTTTGTATTACACATGACTTTTTATTTGAGAGAATTCCAGGGAGAAAAATGGTACTGTTAGCCTCATTTCAGATTATAAATAATGAGGTAAAGACAAGCTACTCCTTGAGGAAATTGCTATAGTATTCAATTATTCTGCCAGATAAATGAGAATTTGAAGGGAAGTAATTTACTTAGAAAAAAACCCATTTCTTCAAATTATTATTATTGTTAATGGTAGTGAATTAAGTGAATGGAATTGGAGAATAGGCAATGATCAGAGCAGACAATAAGAACCAAATGCAATAGCATTAAACTGTATACCTTCTTCAATTGGGAACCTCTCATAACCACTATCTAGGTGGTTATAATTAGAGGCAGAAGATATTTTGGCCTTGAGGAAAGTAATTGATTGCTAGCAATAAATAATCGATGAGAATTAAACTAGGAGAAGGTAAATAAATAGTAAAGCAGCCAGGATAAAAAAAGTTGTGGAATAAAGGAAAGAGATTTGGAAACTGACTCTAAGTGGGAAAATAAAATATTGAGTATACTACACTAGAACAGTAATATAAAAGCAAATGTCATACTAATAGCCAATTAGCTATATGCTTCAACAGCTAGGGACTAGCAAGACCCTGAAGGTCTTTAGGCTTGACTAGTCCAATCAAAACCCTTGAGAATGTCCCTAGTGATGAGTCCAGAATCTTGGTAGAGTAAATGGGGACACATTTTTCTCATACTTTCTGTAATCTTCATAGAACCCTAGAAGGATGGACTTTCTTATTGATCTACTATATTGCATAATATACTGACTCCAAGGAAAGTTCTTGCAGACAGTGTCACCAAAATTAGTGCAAGAAAGAGATAGAGAGACTTGAGTTAACCAATAAGTGTTAAGTTGAAATTATGATTAAAATTCCTCAAACCCAATGATTTTATAGATGTGTTCTACCAATTTTTCAAATAAGAGTAATTACTTTCTTATTTAAGCTATCCTAGAAAACAAAAAGCTAGGTTGCTTACCTTATAATAAATTAAATCATAATTCCAAAAATGCAAGAAAATTATAGGCTCTTTTCATTTCTATAGAGAAACAAAATCTTAAATGAAATATTAGCTAATGGAATCTAATTGTGTGAATCAAAACACATGATCAAATAGGCTCTATCTTAGTTATACAAGGATAATTCTACATCAGAAGTTTATCAATGTAATTTATCATGTTAAAATGTTGACATAGAAAAATAATTACTGATACAGAAAATGCACTTGATACCTACAACCAGTTATTTAAAATAAAATTTTAAAGGACATTAGAAATTGAAGGTAGTTTCCTTGATGTGGTAAAAGTGATTTATCAAAATCTTACAGCAAATATTGTACTTCACAGAGAAACTTAGATGGATGCTTCCTCTTTAGGATCAGGGGTAAGAATAAGTTGCTTGTTCTTATTATAACAGTTTAATACTGAGTGATAGGTCCAGGCTAATACCACAAGGGAAAAAAAAGGATAAATACTGGCAGAAGTAAAACTTCTGTTTTGCAGTTATAATGTTATGTAGAAAGGCATTAGAATCAACAATAAACTGTTACTACTGCTAACAGAGTTCTATAAGTTTGCCAGATGTATGTGATTGACTTGAAAAGCCAATAGACAATTGGACACCCATAGGCAAATAAAAACAAAAAAAAAAGCAAAACAAAAACCACATCTCAATCTAAACCTCACACCTCACACCACAAAAGTTAACTCAAGGTAGTAAAATGTACTCATTTTGTACTCAAAATGTAAAATGTAAATTACAAACATTCTAGAAAAGACTATAGAAAAAATATCCAAGTTCTAGAGCTAAGAAGAGTGTTTTTAGACTTGACCCCAAAAGCATGATCCCTAAGAGGAAAAATTGATTAATTATATCTAATCAAAAATTAAAAATTTTTGCTCTGTGAATGACCCTGTTAAAAGAATAAAAAGATAAATTGTAGACTGGGAGGAAATATTTCTAAGTCACATACCCAGCAGAGATCTAATATCTAGAATTTATTACACTCTCAAAACCCAATATTAAGAAGACAAACAATCTAATTAGAAAACTGGGCACGAGACCATAAACAATTTTTTCACCAAAGAAGATATGTAGATGACAAAAGAACAAGTGAAAAGATGCTTAACATCATTAGCCACTAGAGAAATGAAAATTAAAACTGTAATGAGATATCACTAGGCATCTATCAAGCTGGCTCGAATAAAAAGCAGTAATAATATCAAATGCTGTCAAGCATGTGAAGGAACAGCATCCCTCACACAAGGCAGGGAGAATGTAAAATGTTATAGCTATGCTGGAAAGTAGTTAAGCAATTATTTTCAAAACTAAAAATGGATTTATCATAAGAACCAGTAGTTATACTCTTGAACATTTATTTCATAGAAATGAAGGCTTATTTTCATACATGGTCTTCCATGTACACAAATGTTTATAGCAGTTTTATTCATAAGATCTCCAAACTAGAAACTACCCACAATTTAATAAAAACAAACAAACAAAAAAACAACTGTGGATGGTTAAAAATGAACTACGGTACATCTATACCACAGAATATTACTTAGCAATGTAAAGGAATAAACTAACACATGTAAAAATTTGGATGGCTCTAAAGGGCATTATGCTGAGTGAAAAAAATTATAAAGTCATGTACTATATGATTCCATTTATATATCCTATTAACAAAATTAAAGAAATGGAGAACATCTTAGTGGTTGTCAGGGGAGGGGATGTTTATGGCTTAAAAAGTTAATGTGAGGGAGACTTGTGATATTGAATCCAATGGGGTGAACCAGAATACATGATCAAGTAGGCTCTATTTTAGTTATGCAAGGATGATTTTCATCAGAAAGTCTATAAGTATAATTCACCACATTAAAACATTAATATAGAAAATTGACATCTCAGCTGATACAGGAAAATGTATTCAATACGGAATGACAGCAATTAAAAATAAATTTTTAGGGGTGCCTGGGTGACTCTGTTGGTCAAGTATCTGACTCTTGATTTCAGCTCAGGTCATGATCTCAGGGTCATGAGACTGAGCCCTGCATTGGGCACCATGCTGGGTGTGGAGCCTTCTTCAAACTCTCTCTCCATCTGCCTCTCCCTCTCCCCTCTCTTTCTCTCCCTCACACAATCTCTCTCTCTCTCTAAAATAAATAAATAAATAAATAAATATTTAAAAGTAAGTTTGGACTAGATGGGGACTTCCTGAATGTGGTAAAAGTTATAGATCAAAATCTTTTTATTTTATTTTATTTGTCAGAGAGAGAGAGAGAGAAAGAGAGCAAGCACAAACAGAGAGAGCAGCAGGCAGAGGGAAAAGCAGGCTCCCTGCTGAGCAAGGAGCCCGATGTGCAACTCAGTCCCAGGAGTCTGGGATCATGACTTGAGCCGAAGGCAGATAATTAACCCAACTGAGCCACCCAGGTCCTCCTGGTATATCAAAATCTTATAGCAAATATTATAGTCACACTCTTATAGTTATGTAAGTGGTAACATTTAGTAGAGCTACATATACATACACTCAAGACTGCATGTATAACTGAGGGAGTATAAATAAGTGGTATGGATTGTACTGATGTCAGTTTCTTAGTTTAGATATTTTACTGTTGTTGGGTATGGTGTTGACTTTGAGACTGCAGAAAGGCTGAATGGGACCCGCTGCAACCTCCTGTGAATCTAGAATTGTTTCAAAATAGAGTAGCACTTCTCACCCCTCTTCCCCCACAGAGCCAACAGTTTATACCCACCAGAACCAAATAAAAATATAATAAAACTGAAATAGCACTCATTAGCAAAAAATAATTTAATACACAGGATTTATTTAACCAAGAGCATGTAAAATGCAGTAAAATGTTAAAGCACTAATAAAAGCCATAAAAGTTGATCTGAGTAAATACAGGGATACCTGGTCTTTAAAGGGATGATTCCCTAGCATAAAGAAGTAAATTCTCCACAGTCAGAAGTCTACTTGGATTTATTTGAGGCTTTTAATACCTATTAGCTATTGTGACTAAAAAAAGAACTATAAAGCCAACCAGAGAGAGTCAGTTACCATATGGCTTCACTTATTTGTGGAGCATAAGGAATAATCTGGAAAACATTAGGAGAAGGAAAGAAAAAGTGAATTGGGGGAAATTGGAGGGGGAGATAAAGCATGAGAGACTGTGGACTCTGAGAAACAAACTCAGGGTTTTAGAGGGGGGGTTGGGTGAGCCTGGTGGTGGGTATTAAGGACGGCATGTATTGCATGGAGCACTGGGTGTGGTACATAAACAATGAATCTTAGAACACAATAATAAAATAAAATTTAAAAATATAAAATAGGGTTTTGCAAAACAAAAACAAATCAAAAACCAAAAACCTATAAAGCCAACATAATAGCAACAGTAAGGTATTGGCTCAACAGTTGACCAGCAGACAGAAAAAGACTTCTCAAAACAAAAGTTCATTCTTTTACAATAAGATACAAAAGCATGGCACCACAAATAAATGGGGAAAGAAGAGATACTTTAACTGGTATAGGAAACACTATCTGGAATAAAATATATGACAGCTTATATAACAATCAACCTCAAGAGGAACTAAAGCATTAAATGTAAAGGCAAAATTAGTCAATAGGAGAATATGTTGGAGATTCTTTGTAAACTAGGGACAAATCATAGAATTTATTAAAGAAACCCATAAAAACAAATTATGCAACAAATTTATGATTTTAATTAAATAAAAATTAAGTTTTTTTCCTGATGGATAGTTGTTAAGCAGTTGAAGAATGGAATAGTTATTAATAAATAGATAGTTATGCTTGTTGTGTTCCTGATCTCAACGGGAAGGCTGTGAGCTTTTTCCCCATTGAGGATGATATTTGCTGTGGGTTTTTCATAGATAGATTTTATGAAGTTCAGGAATGTTCCCTCTATCCCTATACTTTGAAGCGTTTTAATCAGGAACCGATGCTGGATTTTGTCAAATGCTTTTTCTGCATCAGTTCAGAAGACCATGCGGTTCATCTCTCTTCTCTTATTGATTTGTTCATCATGTTGATTGATTTGCGAATGTTGAGCCATCCTTGTAAACCAGGGATGAATCCTACCTGGTCATGGTGGATAATCTTTTTAATGTGCTGTTTGATCCTGTTTGCTAGGATCTTGTTAAGAATCTTAGCATCCATATTCATTAGTGATATTGGTCTGCAATTCTCCTTTTTGCTTGAACCTTTGCCTGGTTTGGGGATCAGGGTAATAATGCTGGCTTCATAGAAAGAGTCTGGAAGTTTTCCTTCTGCTTCAATTTTTTGAAACAGCTTCAGGAGAATAGGTGTTATTTCTTCTTTGGAAAGTTTGGAAGAACTCCCCAGGGAATCCATCAGGTCCTGGGCTCTTGTTTTTTTTGGAAGGTTTTTGATCATCACTTCAATCTCTTTACTAGATATTGGTCTATTCAGGTTGTCAATTTATTCCTGGTTCAATTTTGGGAGTTTATAGTTTTCCAGGAATGCATCTATTTCATCTAGGTTGCTTAACTTATTGGCATATAACTGTTGATAATAATTTCTGATGATTGTTTCTATTTCCTTGGTGTTAGTTGTGATCTCTCCCTTTTCATTCATAATTTTATTAATTTGAGCTTTCTCTCTTTTCTTTTGGATTAGTGTGGCCAATGGTTTGTTGATCTTATTGATTCTTTCAAAAAACCAGCTTCTAGTTTCGTTGATATGTTCTACTGTATCTCTAGCTTCTATCTCATTGATCTCTGCTCTAATCTTGATTATTTCCCTTCTTGAGTGTAGAGTTGGCTTAATTTGTTATTGGTTCTCCAGTTCTTTAAGGTGTAGAGACAGCTGATGTATTCTGGATTTTTCAATTTTTTTGAGGGATGCTTGTATGGCTATGTATTTCCCCCTTAGGACCGCGTTGGGTCCAAAGTGTCTTCATTCCCAAGGCTTTGGGCCAAAGTGTTTTCATTTTCATTGGTTTCCATGAATTGTTTAAGTTCTTTGATCTCCTGGTTGATTAGAGCATTCTTAAGCAAGGTGGTCTTTAGCTTCCAGGTGTTTGACTTCCTTCCAAACTTTTCCTTGTGATTGAGCTCCAGTTTCAAAGCATTGTGATCTGAGAATATGCAGGTAATAATCTCAGTCTTTTGGTATTGGTTGAGCCCTGATTTGAGACCCAGTATGTGGTCTCTTCTGGAGAAGGTTCCATGTTCACTTGAGAAGAAAGAGTATTCTGTTGTTTTATGGTGAAATGTTCTGTATATATCTATGAGGTCCATTTGGTCCAATGTGTCATTCAATGCTCTTGTTTCTTTATTGATTTTCTGCTTGGATGATCTGTCTATTACTGAGGTGAGAATGCAAATTGATGCAGCCACTTTGGAGAACAGTATGGAGATTCCTTAAGAAATTAAAAATAGAGTTTCCCTATGACCCTGAAATTGCCCTACTGGGTATTTACCCCAATGATACAGATGTAGTGAAAAGAAGGGCCATCTGTACCCTAATGTTCATGGCAACAATGGCCATGATCACCAAACTGTGGAAAGAACCGAGATACCCTTCAATGGATGAATGGATAAAGAAGATGTGGTCCATATACACTATGGAGTATTATGCCTCCATCAGAAAGGATCCATCAACTTTCATATCAACATGGACAGGACTGGAAGAGATTATGCTGAGTGAAATAAGTCAAGCAGAGAGAGTCAGTTATCATATGGTTTCACTTATTTGTGGAGCATAACAAATAACATAGAGGACATAGGGAGATGGAGAGGAGAAGGAATTTGAGGGAAATTGGAAGGGGAGATGAACCATGAGAGACTATGGACTCTGAAAAACAATCTGAGGGTTTTGAAGGGGTGGAGGGTGGGAGGTTGGGGGAACCAGGTGGTGGGTATTATGGAGGCATGTATTGCATGGAGCACTGGGTGTGGTGCATAAACAATGAATTCTGTTACACTGAAAAGAAATAAAAAAAAATAAATAGTTATGAATTAGATGATGGAATGGAGGTACTGTTTTGGATATATAACATTGATTAGAAATGAATATCTAAAATATTCAAGAAGCTGTAAAATAAGTTCCCAAAAAACAAAAGAATAATGAACAAAAGATACAAATAGTCAATTTACAGAGAAAGAAACAAAAAGGCCACCATACATATGAAGAGATACTCAAGCTCATTTTTAATTTGCAAAAATGTGAATTAAAATGACATTTCATTATGCTGCTATAAACCATAAAGGTGGGACTTCTGCTTCCAATCAGATGGGGTAGCAAGGGCTAGATTTACCTTTTTCCCTAAAACAACTAACAGGAAAAATATATGAGAAAGTGATGTTCAAAGTTGGTTTTAATACACTTTGAAACATATACAGTAAGTTAAGATATAAAACTTTGAAACAAGAAACAGTAATCCTCAAGAGGTAGGAAACAAGGGAAAGTTCCCCCAGGTGGAACCTGAATTGAGATCTGAGATACTCAACCCCCAGCACAAGATACATAAAGGAAACCACACCAAGACACATTAGAATCCAGTTGGTTAAAAATGATGATTGATAGAAAAACCTTAATAAAGTAGCCAGAAAAAAAGACTCCTTACATACAAATAAATAGAGATTAAATTCATAGAGAATTTTTCATCAGAAATAATGCAAGCTAGAAGTGGAGTAAAACTGGAGAGACTGAAAGAAAATACTGCCAACCTAGATTTAGATACTTGTGAAAATAACTTTCAAAAATGAGAACAAGTACCTTTTCAAACATACAAAAACTGAAAGAATTCATCAGTAGTAGATCTTCAGTATAAAAATGTTAATGAAAATCTTTGAGGCATAGGGAAAATGATACCAGATGGAAATTTGGAGCTACACAAATAAATGAAGGGCACTGGAAATAGTAACCATGTGGGTAAACATAGTTTTTTCTTGTTATTTAAAATCTCTCTAAAGGATAATTGACTGTTTAAAGCAAAAGTATATATGTGTTTTGGGGTTTTATAACATATGTAGAAGGAAATTGTATGGCAACAAAGCAAAAGCCCAAGAACAGAGAAATAGGAGTATATTATTATAAGATTCTTAGCATACATGTGGTGGGATAGTATCTCTTGGAGGCAGACTTGATGATACAAATAGAAAACAAATTGCAAGATGAAAGATTTAAATCCAAACATATTGCTAATCATTTTAAGCATAGGTGGTCTGAGCCTGTCAATTAAAGGCAAATTTGTCAGATTGGAAAAATAAAAGACCCAACTGTACACTGTGTATAAGAAACCCATTTGAAATATATAGACAAAAATAGATTAAGACTTAAGGATGAGATAGAGAAACCATCCTAACTCTGTTCTAAAGAAAGCTAGACTGCTATATTCCTATCAGATAAAGTAGATTTAAGATTAAACTATTATCACAGATAAAGAGGGCCTTTTCAGAATGCTAAAGGTATAAATTCATCATGAAGATGTAACAATCCTAAATGTTTATGCAGCTACTAACAGAGCTTCACAAATATATGAAGCAAGAAACTGATGAATCCAAGGAGAAATAGACAACACAATAATTACAGTTGTAGATTTCAGTATCCGTGTTTTAGTAATTGCTAGAATAGAAAAGTAGTAAGGAAACAAACCACTTAAATCATTCTATCAACTAACTTGACCTAATGGACATTGATCGAACACTCAAATTAACACTAGAAAATACATCCTTGTCAAGTAACAGGGAACAGTTATCAAGATAGATTATACAGTGGGTCATAATTTAAGTATCAATACATTTAAAAACACCCAAAGTCATCCCAAGTATATTCTCTAACCACAGAGGACTTAATCAATAATCACTCACAGAAAGATATCTGAAAAATCTCCTCATATTGGAAAACAAAATAATACACTTTTAATGGAAATCCAATATAGCATCACTTGTGGGCAGTATTTAAAGTCGTACTTTGCATGGTGACAAACATAACACAATAAAAATAAAGATGTTGACCCCCATCAACATTAAAATAAGTTAAAAAAAAAGAATGCAAATAAAATAAAACTTGTTTATGTTAAACAAATAAAAATAGTAAAGTTGTACTTTGGATGAAATTTAATGTTCTAAAATGCCTGTATCAGAAAAAAAGGACTCGAAGCAAACCCTGCAGGTTTTGACTTAAGAAACTATAAAAAGGGCAAATGAAAACAACATCATACCTTTGTTAAGAACACACGGTTATACTTTAAACTTAAAAGAATGATTGTCTGGGGGCAGCTGGGTGGCTCAGTCGATTAAGTGTCTGTCTTCCACTCAGGTCATGATCCCAGGGTCCTGAAATCCAGCCCCATATTGGGCTCTCTGCTCAGTGGGGAGCCAGTGTCTTCCTCCATCTCTGCCCCTCTCCCAGCTCGTTCTCTCTCCCCCTCTCTCAAATATATAAATAAAAATCTTAAAAAAAAAATGATTGTGGGTGGGGCCAAAGGTTTGGATTGTGAAATAGGCTTAAAAGAGAAAAATTAGGTGTTTTTTGGTTCTAACCTACATGCTTGGACTGTTCAGGGAACTTCAGAGAACTCAGAGCTATTTCTTGTATTCTATGATGTGTTTCAAATCTCTTAAGCTATACATTTTGATGCTATTAAATTGTTTGCTTGTGAAGATTCAACCCCCTTTTACTTACTATCCTTAATTGATGGTTGTGTGGCAGAAAGAACTCCTTAACACTCACCGCTGGAATGAGGTCTTAAAAACCCAGAGTTAAAAACTTTGCTCTAAATCTTACTAAATTCATGTTCTCTGGTGTAGCAGATTTAATTTGAGCGTGTTAGATTTTCAGTTGAACAGTATTCTGATAACCGGTTCGTGAATTCAAGAAATCTTCACTGAACACGGTGTCTGGGATGTAATAACCGACATGGACACTGTGTTCCATGGTCATGGCTGCAAAGATGAGTCTGAGGTGCCTGCAAGCTATTACTCTAATACTCGAATGACCTGGGGACAAAACAAGTATAAAAATAAGTGTTTAGATAGATAAAAGGGCTGTGACAATGTGGGGAAGAGTAGTGTGTGGGCATGGAAGGAAGAGTTGTGCATTCCAGCAAAGTTAGAGGGGAAATGTGGGGAATTTGGAAAAAGCTTCAGGAAGCTGTGTGGAGTCAGAATTTAGAGTGAATGTTTGTCAGGTCGCTAGGAGTGAGGGATACATGCAATGAAGAGGGACCACTTGACATCAAAGAGCATAATGAGTTCGGGAAAATGAAATTGCTGAAGCAGATTTGGAACATAAAGTGCCCTTGGTGGAAGGAGAAATGAGGCCAGAGACGAGGTGACCACAGGCTCTCACAGAGCTAGAATCCTGGTGTCTTCTGCTTTAGTCTCATCTCTTCTCCCACTCTGTTCTTCTAGTTCCTTCTTTTTGTACCTAGCAATGTTCTGAAAGCCTTTTTTATTTTAATTTTAGCTTTAGAATTTGATTAACTTTTCATTCATAATATTACATACCAAAACTGTCATTCTTCAAATTTATTTTTAATGTTAGAATGAATGGGCAATGTGTGATAGATAATCTGAGTCTGATGGTCAATGCCATTATAATACATACAGCTACTTAAATGATTAATCTATCAATTTTAAAACTGGTTCTCAAATATAAAAATGCAGAGAAAATTGCTTCCACTTTTACATTGATTTTCACACCATCCAACTTTTCTGTTTTCTTGACTATTACTATAAGGCTTTGGTAGACGACTTTCTTCATAGTCACTGATTGTCAGTCATTAGGTAAGGTTTAATTTCACTGTTGCAGGGGAAGGCGCTAACGATCTGCAGCTGTTCAGCCACAGGCCACCTCCAGGGCTGAAGGATGTGGCATAGGGGACTGTCCCCCAGCGGAACCTGCCCATGGTCGCTGAAGAAGAGCAAGCATGCCCCCTGTCCCAGGAAGAAGGGGTGGATGGGTGGGTACTAGTACTTCCCCTGCAAGCCCACCATGCCATGGGAAGTTGGAGGAGTTTGGGTAGAAGCTCTGGGAGGAATTCTGAGGGTCACCCGATACGACGCATATTCCCTGACTGGCTGAAGGACAAGGACTACTTGCTACATGACTCTAGACCACCGAGACCTTCCTTCCGGGCTTGCTTCAAGAGCATTTTCCGCATCCATACACAAAATGGCATTATCTGGATCCATCTGCTTGGTTTTGTGCTTTCTCTTTTTGGGAATCTTGACCATGCTCAGACCAAGTGTGTACTTCAAGGCCCCTCTAAGGAGAAGGCGATTTTGGGGATGTTCTTTTTGGGTGCAGTGCTCTGCTTCATCTTCTCCTAGCTCTCTCCCACCATCTGTTGTCATTCAGAAAAAGCCTCTCTGATTTTTTTTCCAAACTGTATTATTCAGGGATTGCTCTGCTGATGATGGGGAGCTTTGTCTCCTGGCTCTATGACTCCTTCTCCTGCTCCCCACAGCTGTGGCTCATTCGTCTCTCCATCGTCTGTGTGCTGGACGTTTCTGCCATCACTGTAGCACAGTGGGACTGGTTTGCTGCTCCTAGACACCGGCAGACAAGGGCAGGAGGGTTCCTGGGACTTGGCTTGAGCAGTGTTGAGCCCACCATACACTTCACTATCGCTGAGGGCTTTGTCAAGGCCAGTGGGCCAGATGGGCTGGTTCTTCTTTATGGCTGTGATGTACATCACCGGAGCTGGCCTTTATGCTGCTTGAATTCCTGACCATATTCTTGCCTAGAAAATTAGACCTAGGATTCCATTCTCATCAGATTTCCCCTGTCCCTTGGTAGCCACAGCCTTTGTCCACTTCTACGGGGTCTCCAACCTTTAAGAATTCCATTAGGGCCAAGAGGGTGGCTGTAGAGATGCCTCCCTTCTCTGAGCCTTCCCACCTGAGGGGTAGAGGAGGAACTTCCCAAGTGCTTTTAAACATAACTTCCTTGTTGACCTGAGAGGGAAAAGAATTTTCACTGCAGCAGATGTCCCCTGGTATTTGGGTCATGTTGTGAGAGATCGTTAAAGTAGCATCTGCTGTTTCTCACTTAAGACTGATCATTATATCACCTTAGATTAGAAAATCTGTTTAGGTTCTTTAAAATGATGATTTTATTTTTATAAATTTTATTGAAATATAAAGTGTATGTGGGAAAATACATGTTTTAAGTTTATATATCAATGATTTTTCAGGAAAAGAACACATCTGTGTAGCCAGCTCTCAGGTCAAGAAGCAGAATCTAATCAGCAGCCCTGAAACTTCCCTCATATCTTTGTAGTTATGCCCTTGCCCCCACCATGGGTAAGTCACTGTTCTATCTTCTAATACTGAAGATGAGTTCTGTCAATATTTGAACTTTATGTAAAGGGAATAGTTGAAGTATATACTCTTTTTGGCTCTGACTTCTGTTGCTCAATATTCTGTGTGTAAAATTGATCTATATTGTGGAGTATGCTTATAGTTCTTCATTCTCATTGCTGTATAGTATTCTATTGTATAAAACCACAATTTATTCATGTATCTAAGGCAGATGGACAATTGGGCTGTTTTTGTTTATTTGTTTGCTTGTTTTAAAGATTTTCTTTATATATTTGACAGAGAGAGATGACAAGTTGGCAGAGAACCAGGCAGAGGTGGTTGGGGGGCGGGAAGCAGGCTCCCTGCTGAGCAAAGAGCCCGATTTGGGGCTTAACCTCAGGACCCTGAGATCATGACCTGAGCCACCCAGGTGCCCCTAGGGTTAGATATCTTGTAAAATTCTCCCTTCCCTCATGCCAAATCTATATTCCAATTTAAGCATCACTAACCCTAACTATATGAAGATGGAGAGAAAACTAAATCATGGGGATTACTACCATTCTGTAAATTAGGGAAAGATGGCCTAACTCATGTAGTGAAATTTGATCATTTAAATCAGGAGTCTCTGTTAGAACAGTGTCAATTACAAACCTCCAAATCCCTGCTAAAAAGAGTTTAAACCCAGTCACCTTTCCACAGTGAAAGGGAGGAATTTAGCTGGGAGATAGAGTGCAGATATAGGACAGGTTTAGGGAAGACTGTGAAAGAAGCAATAATGTGGGAATCAAGAAGCATTGAAATTTCAGAACATATTGGATGAAAGATAGGCCTGTCTGTTTTGCTTACTGGTCTATCCTTATTGTCTAGAACAGGCATGGAGTAGGCAATAAATACGTTTGAATGTGGAATGAATGTCAGCAGAGCCTTCTGCAGAAAATCAGTCAGTAAGTGCTGGCACCCCAGATGCTTTGCATAGCGGCAAAATCAAACACTAGAATTGTAGTAATAGAGAAAGTGAAGCAAGAAATGCATTTCTCTCTCCGTGCAGAGAGCCGGAACTGTAGAATGAAGCTCAGTATTCCCCTAATTGGGCTGATTAAGTATCATTACTAATCCAAAGCGAAGAGAAACAACCTTCCTTGTATCTTTTTTCTAGTTCACTGCTATTCACTTACTGCTATGGAGAGAACCAGAGTCAGGGCATCCAGCAATATCATAGCTGTATCTAGGATCGCAAAGCAGCACCTTCTCTCATTTTTGCCTATACTTTAGGTGGCCAGGCTTTCAAAGTTGATGATGGTCCAGGAAATCTCCATGTTCATAAACAAGTGACATATAACATTTGAAATATGTAATCTGGTGTTTACTAATAAAGCATGTAGAAGGAATTTTTTTTTTTCCCTGGCATTTCAGACATTCTCAGGCATACTGGAACAATTACAATGGGAAATGATAGTTTCAGAAATAGGTATCTATCGATTGATACCGTGTGAAATGCAAAATAATGAAGGGGTTGATTAGCTGTGTCTCTGGGGCAAGTGGTGGAATTAGGGAGAGTGGTTCTTGCATCTGTCTATGAGTGAGGCAGATCAAAGGGGAAGCCAGCTTCAAAAGAAGCACATAATAACTCCAGAGAATTAAAAGAGAGAACTGAAAATAGCATTTCTTGGGTATGTGATTCTGAAAATGTATTCTTCATAAAACATGCAGGCACAGGAGATAAAATGTCAAAATAATCTTCTGTAGGAACCCTGTACTTGTTTTTCATCCCTTGAGAAAGTGCTACTTCATTTGAATTGGCAGGATTTTAATGAAATAGCAGAATGCAACCACTCAGATTTAAACCTGGCCTGGACTGTGAAGGAAATGTGCTGGATCTCACTTGTACATAAAACACTTTGTATAGAGAAGGTCAAGAATGAGTATTCCCTTTGGGATTAGTTTTGGGGAACTTATTATCCCTTTGAAAATACTCCTTAATGACTAATATTGTTTTCTGATTGGCAAAGTATAACTCAGAGACCACATAAATGATTGATGTAACAGTTTTCCCATGCATATGGAAATATAATATAGTTTTAAAGGGAGTGAGAATGTTGGAGACCTAGAAGTAGCATTTGCTAAAATTTCAGTAACACAAATGTGCCAGGTCAATTCAATCGTTAGAAATGGTTTACTCAATCAGTTTTTACTGAATAGGATACTTTCTGGTGGCTTTCAGTAACTCTTTCTTCCCATCTTCTCTGGCTTCTGATGAGACTCTGTCAGAGTGGTCCATCAGTGGGAATGAGTCAGTTATGTAATGCAACGTCATATTCCTGTTCATGCATTTCCAGGTTAGAGATTCATGTGCAAACTGAAAGGCTAATTTTTTTTTTCCTTCAGTCTTCTGATACTGGAATGGGGCAGGTAGATTTTTAAAGGACAATGAACTTTGGAAATGAGGCTACAATTTGTAAATTTTTCAAGTGCATTTTTTTAAATCCATTATCTCATCTATTGTTTTTGTCTTCCTTTTGGCATTATGTCTTTTTTTTTTAATTAAGATAAAATTGACATAGCATTGTATTAATGACAGGTATACAACATAATGGTTTCATATTTGTATATATCACAAAATGATCACCACAGTTAAGTCTAGTTGATATCAAGTCTCGTTGATACCTGTTATACATAGTAATGAATTTTTTTCCTTATGGTGAGAAATTTCAATATCTACTGTCCTAATTATTTGCAAATATGCAACACAGTATTGTTATTATTTTTTTAAAAGATTTTATTTATTTATTTGACAGAGACAGAAATCACAAGTAGGCAGAAAGGCAGGCAGAGAGAGAGGGAGAAGCAGGCTCCCTGCCGAGCAGAGAGCCTGATGTGGGTCTTCATCTCAGGACCCTGAGATCATGACCTGAGCTGAAGGCAGAGGCTTAACCCCTGAGCCACGCAGGTGCCCCACAACACAGTATTATAAACTACAGCTACTATGCTGTATATAATATCTCCATAGCTTATTTATTTTATAATAGAAATTTGTACCTTTTGACCTTCTTTACCCATTTTGCCCACCCCAATCCCCATCTCAGGCAACCACCAATCTGTTTTCTATATCCATGAGATCATTTTTTGTTTGTTTTTTAGATTCTGCATATAATTGAGGTCATATGGCATTTACCTTTTTCTGGATGACTTATTTGTTTAGACCAATGTCCTCAAGGTCCATCTATTTTGTCATCAATGGCAAGTTTTGATTCTTTTTATGGCTGGATAATATTTCATTACACATACCCATCACATTTTCTTTATCTGTTCATCTGTTGATGGACATTGAGGTTTTTTCCATATCTTGGCTATTGTTAGTAATACTGCAATGAATATGGGGTGCACATACCTTTTTGAACTAGTCTTTCCATTTTCTTCAGATAAATAACCAGTAGTAGAATTGCTAGATCATATTTTAGTTCTATCTTTTATTTTTTATTTTTTTTGAGGAACCTCTGTATTTTTCCATAGTGGAAAAATAGTGGCTGTACCAATTTCCATAGTGTTTTCCATAGTGGCTGTACCAATTTGCATTCCCACACATAGTGCATGAGGGTTGCATTTTCTCCAACATTAATTTTTTGTCATTTTGATGATAACCATTCCAATAGGTGTGAGATGATATTTCAATGTAGTTTTGATTTGCATTTCCCTGAAGATTAGTCATGTTGACTGAGCACCTATTTGTGTATCTGTTGGCCATTTGTATGTCTTCTTTGGAAAATGTCTATTTAGATACTCTGCCCATTTTTAATCAGATTGTTTGTTTTTGCTATTGAGCTGTATGAGTTCTTGATATATTTTGTGCTTGAATCCCTTATCAGATATATGATTTGCAAATCTTTTCTCCCATTCAATATGTTGCCTTTTCATTTTGTTGGTGGTTTTCTTTGCTATGCAGAAGTTTTTAGTTTGAGGCAATTCCATGTGTTTATTTTTGCTTTTGTTTTCTGTACTTTGGTGTCAAATCCAAAAAAGTCTTTGCCCAGATTTGTGTTAAGGAGCTTATTGCCATGTAGATTTTGTGGTTTCAGATCTTGCATTCACATCTTTAAGTCTCTTCTTATTTTAACTGCTTCTCTAAGAGGTGGGTTGGGAAAGGGAAAAGATGTGTTATTTGCATGAGTTTTATTACTTGAATACATTCTGTTTTAGAGGATGAGATGAGACTTGTGAGAAGGCAGTTTGTTTGCTCTTTAAATGCTTTTATATTTTTATAACTAATTCTTTTAGATATTTATAGCCTGTGGTTATTAAAAATATCTTTGTTCTCATGACATTCAATGACAAAATCACTGATTTATCCACTGTCCCATCAGAATTGGAAAGACTTGGGTGGGCTGTTGTAATGATTTGACTTTAAGACTCTGTTTACTACTACTACTACTGCCACTACTACTATTACTAGTGCTACTACTACTATTATTTTTATTGTTATTACTGTTGCTCAGTATACATTTTTAAAAAATTAATTAAAAAAAGTAACAGCAGTTTTAGGTTTAGGTTTACAGAAAAACTGAACAAAAAGTACAAAGAATTCCCATATATTATCCCTCCCCTTGCTCTCCCCCAGCTGTTTAATAGTAGCATGTAGCATTGGTGTGGTATATTCATTACAATTGAACTGATATTAATATATCATTATTAACTGACGTTCTGAGTTTACACTAGGGTTTACTCAGTGTTGCACAGTTCAGTGAGGTTTTTCTTTGTTTTAATGGAGAGAGAGCGAGAGAGAGCTGGGGGAAGGGGCGGAGAAAGAGGGAGAGAGAGAATCTTCAGCAGCCTCCATGCCCAGTGTGGAGCCATCACAAGGTTCAGTCTCATGACTTGAGATTGTGACCTGAGCTGAAATCAGGAGTTGGACACTAAATAGCTGAGTCCCCCAGGTGCCTATAAGTAGGTTTTGATAAATGTATGATATCATGTATCCACCATTATTGTGTCATACAGGATAATTTTACTGCTCTAAAAATCTTTTGTGCTAATGTGGACATCGCTGCTATAGGCATTGGGGTACAGGTGCCCCTTTGGATTGCTACATTTGTGTCTTTGGGGCCAAACTATGGAAAGAGCCCATATTTCCATAGACAGATGAATGGATAAAGAAGATGTGGTACACACACACACACACACACACACACACACACAGGAATATTATGTGGCCATCAAAAAGGGAAATCTTGCCATTTGCAATGACATGGATGGAACTAGAGGGTATTATGCTAACTGAAATAAGTCAATCAGAAAAAGACAATTATTATATGATCTCACTGATATGTGGGATTTGAGAAACAAGGCAGAGGATTATAGGGGAAGAGAGGAAAAAATGAAATAAGAAGAAACCAGAGAGTGAGACAAACCATTGTGCTGTTTTGAGCACTGTGTATTGTGTAAGACTGGTGAATCATAGACCTGTACCCAAGAAACAAATATGTTATATATTAATAATAAAATATCTTAATATAAAATTAAAAAAAGAACTATTGTGCTTTAACTAATTTATCTCTCCAAATTCTATACTCCTCCCACTGAGCCCCTGGCAGCCACTATATATATAGTTTTGTCTTTTCTAGAATGTCCAGCTGTTAGAATTATATACCATGTGGCCTTTTCAGACTGGATTCTTTCCCTTAGGAATTTACGTTCAGGTTTCCTCAATATGATTTTGTGGCTTAAGAAGTCATTTCTTTTTACTGTGGATAATATTCTGTTGTAAGGATGTACCACAGTTTATCCATTGTCCTATTGAAGGACACCTTGATTGTTTCCAGTTTTTGGTTATTCTAGTCTTTTGATGCCAACGGCCACACTCTTCCCCTGTGGTAGGCTAAAAAAAATGTCCCTCCCAAGATATCCAGGTTCTAATCTCTGGATCCTGTGATTGTTACCTTTTGGCAAAAAAAGACTTTGCCCATGGGAATGAATTAAGGTTCTTGAGATGGCAGTTTAGTCTGGGTTATCCTAAAGGCAGTCACATGTTTCTTTATAAGAAGGAGGCAAGGGAAGATTTAATAAGGGAAGGTGATATGACAGTGGAGGCAGAGATTGAAGTGTAGTGATTAGAAGCCCAGGAATCCTGATACGTGGAGGGGCAGGGATGGAATTTCTACAGAGGGAGTGTGACTCTGCCTAGATCTTGCTTTCAGCCTGTTGAAGCTGATGTTGGACTTTGGCCTCCAGGACTGAGAGCGAGCGAGAATGGATTTATGCTGTGCTACCCGTCCCATTTGTGGTGGTTGGTTATAGCAGCTGTGGGGAATGAATACTCTGCCCATGCCACACTGGAATCCATCTGGCGAACATTATTTCAGGGACTCCACTGAAGCAGTTGGACAGTCCTCACTCTCCAGCCCCTACCCCAAACATGAATTATGAGCAGAGGCAAAAAGTTCTATGGAACGGATTTGTCCTAACAGGTGACTGTCAGTTCTTTCCTGCTGCTGTGACTCTCTTAAGCTGCCTAGCTTCCGATTTTTTTTTTTTTCTGAGCCTGTTTCTTCAATTTTTGCCTTGATCCTAGGAGTATATCCATATCCATATCCTTATGTAAACAGATTCATTTATTATTATAGTCAGAGTTTTTTTTTTTTTAAATTCTATATAGTTACTTAGAAATACCACTCTTAATTTTGCTGTTTCCATGAGTTACCATCTACTGTTATTGTTGAGTCAACTTTCAAAATTCAAAATGTGTTTAGTTGTTGCTACTGAGTTGCTTTCATGAGATGGATGAAAACTCGTAGGGGATTCTTAATCACATGAATATGTGAGGACCTCTAGAATGAAAGGGGAAGGGTAAAAAACCTTTTTGGTTGTGATATGAGATATCAGTAGGATTTTTCTCTAATAATAATAATAGTACGAGATTTACAAAAACAGAGAGCTGGGAATCAGAAATGATGAGATGTAGACTAAACACTACCAAATTATAGAAGTCATTTTCATCAGTTTTAGTTTAGACTGTAAGAGTTTATCTGTAGCGAAACAATAATAGCACACAGAACTCAGCTTATATTCCTTTTTTCTGAAGTTCATTTGAACAAATATTAGTCTATGCCAGTTTCTGAAACACTGAACTGAGAGAGACTTTGGGCATGACCCCAGCAGAGAGCATGATGCAGAGCAGATTATCGATTGAATGAATGACTGAATGATGAGCAAACATGAATCGAGTGGGCAGGTGAAGCACAAAGGTGAAGGTTCACTTCTTGAGAATGAGGTCGTTCATAAGATGTCACCTGATATAATCTCCTGTAAGAAATTTGTGAGCCATCATCATTCATTTTATTGATCTGAAAGTGGCAGAAAAAAATTGAGGGAAAATAAGTAGAAAATTATTTCTAGCCTTATCTTATAAAGGCAAAACAGTGAGATGAAATCTTTCCTCCTGGTAGCACCATGAAGCAATGGTGACCTGCTTATGTCATCTACAAAGGAAATATTTGTTTATGTAACCCCTTAGCTATGCCTTCAGTGTTCAGGAGGGTGAAAAAATTTAGTCCATTATCAAAAACTCTCACAATTGAATAACCAGGCACGTCATGGAGAAGCAGGAAGGGGTATGAGACAGTTCTTTGTTTCTTTCTGTTCCTTTTTTTTTTTTTTTTAATATTTTATTTATTTGACGGAGAGAGATAGTGCACAATAGGGAACACAAGCAGAGGAAGTGGGAGAGGGAGAAGCAATGCGGGAATGCTGGGTGATTCCAGGATACTGGGATCATGACCCGAGCCTGAGCCAAAGGCAGACAATGACTGAGCCATTTGTTTGTTTCCTAGCTATTCCCACCATGGGTGGGGCTGCTTTCTTCTCCCCACCACCACCAGCAGCCCTGTGGGTTTTCATCCACCTGCCCCACCCTGCCCTGTATGCACACTCATAAAGTTCTGCTTCTTCATCCTCTCAAGTTTTGGTTGGAGCCGTCAGTAGTTCAGTTTGTCTTGGGTTTTCCCTGGCGCATCTGGGATGAGGGTGCTTCCGATGTGACAAGTAGAAGGGGAGAACAAAGAAAGAGACAGCTTCCTGGTTCATCTTCAGGGTGACATACAAGGGAAATAAGCTGTTCTCCCGCTAACACAAACTGTATCTTAGCACACGACCCTAATGCTTTATTATGTTGGCAGAGCCTTTGTCTGCTTTTTTGCTTTACCGAAGTCTGCTAAGATTGCTCAATTTTTAGCATAATGCTTGTGCTGTCATGTTAAAAATTCTCTATTGCTTTCTTCTGCCTCATATCTGTTTATCACTCTAGCAAGCCAGGCTTTGCAGAAGGGAGAGTAGTCAGCTGCGGCTGTGCTATGGTTTGGGCATGGCGAAAGACCAATTCACTTGCAATATTTCTTGGTTCCTTTACTTCCTGTTATTTTTCTATAAGTCTTTTCAACTGTTGTTTTAAAGAAGACATGCATTAAAGCTATCACAAACTGATTTTCATGATTATTTCCCTGACAGATAAGAGAGCCTTCTGCGTTTGAGACACAGCGAGGCTTATTTGAATAGGGGAGACTGAGAATATGGAAGGAAAATTAAAGAGCCCCTGTGGAAGGGCCCAGAAAAGTCACGTCCAGGCAGGATGCCACAGTTATTTCTGTGACAACCAGGGGACCACCTGAGGTCATAGGCAGAAGGCAAGGAGGGCCAGCCCTGCTTATAATTAGAGGGATTGACAAGTTTCAGGAGCTGACAATTCTTTGCAGATGATGTTCTTCTCTACTAAAAGTGACATTCTTTTTAACTTTCTATTTGAAAATGATTTGAAACTTACAAATGAATAGTGTTTTAAGAAGGCATGTATTTTGGTTCTTTCCATAGTTTGGCTATTGTGGACATTGCTGCTATAAACATTCGGGTGCATGTGTCCCTTTGGATCACTACATTTGTATCTTTAGGGTAAATACCCAATAGTGCAATTGCTGGGTCATAGGGCAGTTCTATTTTCAACATTTTGAGGAACCTCCATGCTGTTTTCCAGAGTGGCTGCACCAGCTTGCATTCCCACCAACAGTGTAGGAGGGTTCCCCTTTCTCCGCATCCTCGCCAGCATCTGTCATTTCCTGACTTGTTGATTTTAGCCATTCTGACTGGGTTGCCGGGGGGAGGGGGTTTGGGAGAAGGGGGTGGGATTATGGTCATTGGGGAGGGTATGTGCTTTGGTGAGTGCTGTGAAGTGTGTAAACCTGGTGATTCACAGACCTGTACCCCTGGGGATAAAAATATATGTTTATAAAAAATAAAAAATTAAAAAAAAAAAAAAAAAAAGAAGGCATGTATTTTGGTAAAACTAGTGAAGGTCTCAGGGAAGAGGAGGTTGCAGAGACATTGTAGATATAGCCAATTTTCCTGTTTCTTATGCCCTAAGTAGATGGGTGCTGAGGAGTAAGGACCAGGGGTTATGGGGAACTGAGCTGCATTCTCTTGTGCTGCTCTTGGCTTCCTATAATGCTCCCCCTTTCCTTCTCTTACTTGCCTTCCTTCATCTTCTCCTGCCTCTCCCCACCGTTACTCCTTTTCTTTTTCCTATCCCTCTCTTCCATTTCCTGATCCTGCTGAAAATTTGCTCAGCTATATGAGCCTCAGTTTTCTTAGACTATAAAATGAGAACAAAAATGTCCCCTCTACAGTGTTTAAGGAGGGTTAATATACGTGAAGTGGAAAATGTGTAGTGTTCCTGGTTGAATGCCTAGAACAGAACATAGGGTCAATAATAATTTCCCTTTCCTTTCTGATTCGCAGTGTTTTTGTTTATAAAATGCTGATTAATAATAACTATCTGTTTGTGCTGCGGTTATACACTTAACAGAAACATCAGATACAGCACAAAAAATAAAAACCTCTCACTATTCCAAAGCTACAGAAATGAATAATTCTGGGTTGTATAAGACTTCTGGAGACATCCTACAGAGAGACAAAGAAAATGCTCTACCTTAACCTGGAAGGAAGTAAACATGAACCTGGAAATATACATGGAAACTGTTTCAAGATGACTTGAAACTGTCCTGGTGATGATAAAGACAGTGATATCAAGATCAAAGTAATCTTTAAAGTCAGTAAAATTCCAGTCCTAACCCCAGTAGGAATTCTAAAATATAATGTGGAGTAGCAAAGATCCAAGAATAGCAAGACACTTCTAAAGAACCAAGGCAGGGCTACGTCTACCAGGTATGGTGCTTTATGTACAAGTATGACCGTTAAAATGGTGTAGTGTAGACACAAGGTAGACAAATAAACTAGTGAACAAGTACAGGGAGAAGATGGCAGGGAAGTAGAAAGGCCAGAAGCAGACTTAATCATCTATAGAAATTCAATATATTCAGAACACTGAAGAAATTACTCATAGCATTTGGAAAATTGGCTATATCTACAAAAAGTTTTTTTTTGTTTTTTTTTTAAAGTTAGGGTCTTTTTTTTTTTTTAAGATTTTATTTATTTATTTGGGACAGAGAGAGAGGGAATGAGAGAGAGAGAGCATGAGAGGATAGATGTCAGAAGAAGAGGCAGACTCCCTGCCAAGCAGGGAGCCTGATGTGGGACTTGATCCCAGGACTCCAGGATCATGACCTGAGCCAAAGGCAGCACTTAGCCAACTGAGCCACCCAGGTGGCATCTACAAAAAGTTTTGATTGATTTTCTACATCTTTCAAAACACAGTAACAGCTTTAAAGTAGAAGAAAACTAAAATATAAAAGGCAAGATGATACAACTTTTAGAAGGACATATAAAGAGAATATCTTTAGGACTTCAGGGTAGGAGGAATTTCTTAACAAACATACACAAATACAGTCTAAAAAGGAAATAATAGATAAATTTAGTTATGTTAAAACTAGGAGTATCTGTTTATCAAAATATACCATTAACAGGGGCACCTGCGTGGCTCAGTCAATTAAGCATCTGACTCTTGATTTCTGCTCGGGTCATGATCTCAGTGGGTTCCACGCTCAGCACGGAGCCTGCTTGAGATTCTTTGTCTCCCTCTCCCTCTGCCCCACCCTCTGCTCATGCATCCTCTCTCACTAAATAAGTTCATAGATAAAGAAATACCATAAACAAAAATAGAATAAAAAGCAATTCCTACAGTCGGAAAAGATATGTACAACACATAAAACCACCAAAAGATATTTAAAATATATATTTGCAAAAAAAAAACTTGCAAGAGACATGTACAGACATTTCACAGAGGAAAAAACACAAATAATCATATGAAAAAATGTTTAGTTTTGCTAATAACAAAGGATACAAAATAAAATGAAATTGCATGCTGCCATTTTATCCTTATCAAATTGGCTTAAGAGTCCAACCATCTCAAGGGAGGATGACTGTTGGAGGCTACAGTAACAGTCTCATTCTGCTAATAGCACCATAAACTAATATTTTGGAAGAAACTGGAATTATCTAATGAAGTAGAACAAATGTATGCTCTATGACCCAGGTTTTTCATTTCTAGTTTTATACTCTATATGACCATGTTCACCAGGAGGCATAAACAATAGTGTCTGTAGTAGCATTGTATATAATTGTGAATATGGCCATATCCATAGTTACATGGATAAATCTCAAAGCTGATATTAACTAAAGTAGGCAAAACATTGATACAGACTTTTTTCTGGAAAAAAATGTCTACTCAAGTCCTCTACCCATTTTTTAAGTTGGTTTTTCTTTTGATATTAAGTTGTATAAATTCTTTATATATGCAAGTCCTTTTCTCATTTTGTTGCTTATTTCTTTTGCTAAGTAAAAGCTTTTTTAGTTTGGTGTAATTCCATTTGTTTATTTTAGCTTTTGTTGGCTGTGTGTGTTGGGACTAGTCCAAAAATCAATCGCTAAAGCTGATGTTTATTTTCTTCTAGTAGCTTTATGGTTTTATATTCATCCATTTTGAATTTGTTGTTGTGTAAGATTATGGTCCAATTTTGTTTTTTTTGCATGTAATTGTCCAGTTTCTCAATACTGTTTATTGAGGAAATTTTCTTTTCCCTTTACCATAAATTAATTGACCATATGTACATGGGTGTACTTCTGGGGAGAGAAGGGAGCCTTATACACCATAGGTGGGAATGTAAATTGGAGCAACCACTATGAAAAACAGTATGGAGGTTCCTAAAAAAAATTAAAAACAAAACTACCATATAGTCCAGCAATTCCACACCTGGATATTTATACAAAGAAAATAAAAACAGTATTTGAAGAGATATATGCACCCCTATATTTATTACAGCAGTATTTTTAATGGCCAAGATATAGAAATATGGAAGCAACCAAAGGGCCCATACACAGATGAATGGATAAAGAAGATGTGTGTACACACACACACACACACACACACACACACAGAGGAATATTACTCAGCCAGAAAAAAGAACAAATTCTTGTCATTTGTGACAACATGTATGAACTTAGAGTATATGCTAGGTGAAATAAGTCATTCAGAGAAGGAAAAATGCCATATGATTTCACTTGTATGTGGAATCTAAAACAGAAAACAAAAACAGGAAAAGAGTCATAGATGCTGGAAACAAACTGCTGGTTACCAGAATGGGGAGGAATTGGGGGTAGTGAAATAGGTGAAGGCAATTAAAAGGTACAAACTTCCAGTTACAAACTGAATAAGTCATATAGGGAATATAGCACTAATATGGTAATAACTCTGTGGTGACAGATGGTAACTGCACTTATGGTGAGGATCATTTCATAATGTATAAAGTATGGAATCACTATGGTGTACACCTAAAACTAATAGGATATTAATTGTCAGTTAAACTTCAATAAAAATTATACAGTATTTTATTTATCAATAGATATACATGTAGCATATATAGTAAAACGAGGATATGATTAATATATAACTGTTCTTTCCAGCTGGGAAGTATTGGGAGATAATTGGGAAGGGAGTATGGGAAGTTTCTGGGGTACTTGTAATGTCTTCTTTTTTATTTTAGATAGTGTGTCCATAAGCGTTGTTTGATTATAATTCTTTACTCTGTGTCTATATCTTGTATGTTTTATATATACATATACAAACACATGTATATGGATATATGTTTCACATACACAAAGCCTGAAACAGTGCTTGGTACAGAAAAGTTACTTAATAAACATTAGTTTTCTTTTTCTCTCTCTCTACCTTCTGTCACATGACTATGACATGATTAAAACCTTTGAGCTTAAGTGGGTGGTGGTGACATAACAAGGCTAGACCACTGTCAGTTATTCTCTAGACTGTTCAAAGGAGACAACATCTCAGTGCCATTAGTTAGGCAAATACAACAGATGGAGCCAGCCTGGCTGAGTCTGGGATGGCTGATGAAGGGGCTTGGCAAAACGTTGGTGATAATAGCTATAGCCGGTTGCCTTGTACCAAATTCTGGCTAAGCCAGAAACAGGAGTAGATTTCTCTGTGAAATGACTGCCATGCATGTGTGTACAGATTATTTTATTTCAGTGTGTTTCAGATGCAAAACAATTGGGAAATTCAAACTTTGTATTCAGATCCATGTTCCATATTTTACAGCACTATTGACGTTATTATTTAATGATACCTGGATGGGCCGGTCTACCTTTTTGACTTCCTAAAACCTTCTCTTTGCCTCAGAGATGATTTTTGTATTTGCTATCACTTTTTTAAAATTTAGCAAGCAAATCACTGTAATACATCCTTTTTGAAAACAAGTGGCATCGTTAAATAAATTTTGCTCTGTAATTATTTTTTTAAATTGGGATACCTTGAATAATCATATTTGATTTTTGCCTTTGTATGCTAAATGTTACTGTCCTAAGTAGCTCTGCCTTTGTAGGTCATTATAGATTGTTGCTTTGTCTTGAGTAGGCGACCAATTTTACATGTCAAAATAGTACTTGATGGTTTTTTCAATGTTTAAATATAGTGCATATTATAATATATAATAGTCTATTATTATTCTATTTATCTCAGAAGTGAGAAGACCTATCCCAGAGGATTGAATTATGGGCTTGGCTCCTGTGACACTGACCATAAATTATAGCAGCAGAAAAAAATCTACAAGTTTATTTTTTGATTTGAGTTGTTATGGCTGCCCTGCTTTTTAAAGTATCAAAGATCTCTTCTGCTTCCACTTTGCTTCTCCCACTGTCTATAGGATATAGGTCCAAGTTGGTTCATTACCATATCTCCATCTCCAGCAGAGGGAAGAGGAAAAAGAAAAAGGACAAAAGAGCATACTCTTTTCTCTTAAGATCATACCATGGAAGTTGTACTCCTTTCTACTCATATGGCATTGATCAAAACTTAGTCACATGTTTACATCTATTTCCATGACACTTAGAGGAGGACAAATGGCTACTGAGGATAAATTGATCTCTCTGCCAAGAGCAAGTCCCAGGACTAAAATTAATGTCAGTTTAACCTCCTGTGTCATTTTATCTCCTTTAATATTTTCCCATCTTAAAGGAAGTTCCAGTAATGTTTTATGCTTTTTATTGCAAAAGTCCCAAATCCCAAGGCAACTCAAAATTGTAGTCTTTGCTCCTGTTCCCCCAACCTTCCAGCTCAAGATAGGGATTAGATCAACCAGGAATATCAATTTATTTTTTAGTGGATTTCTTTGACATTTATAAGATGTTTCTTTTTTCTCTCTTTCTTTTTTTTTGGGGGGGGGGTAGGTAATGTCATCTTACTTGGAATAACAATGGCTAGGACACTAAAAAAATTGGGTTATCCTTTGCAAGCATTTTAAACAGAAGATTTAATAATTAAATTCTTTCTTTGAAAAATGTCTTGACTTGACATTTTCTTTATTGTAATACTCAAAATTGAAGACTTTTCAGAAGTGATCTTCAGACTTAAAATAGTATTACTTGTGTATGGAGTGAAATGTTTTTCACCCTTTTATAAAATGAATCCTCTTCTTTTAATGTCATTTGACATTAGAAGTATCTAGAATCTGACTCCAATTTGACATTAAAAGTATCTCGAATCTGACTCCAACGACCGTGTCATTCTACATGATATTCAGTGTGATATTCATGTAGAATGACACGGTCGTTGGAGTCAGATTCTAGATACTGTTCATCCTAGTTTCTATTCCATGCCCTCCCCTGTAAAAATGTTCTTTCAAATTTTCCTGATTCAGAATTTTCATTTTAGTCAGATCAGCCAATAGTTAATTAAAATGTACTTTTCAGTACAAAGCACCATGAGAATTCTTGCCAGGTAAAGAAAAAAGTGTGGGTCAACCCTCAACTTTGTTTGCATAATTATTTTTGTTTCTATAATGTTTAATAGTTTACAAAATATTTTTACCTAACTTATTTTAGTGGGTTCTTATTAAAAGGGATTTAGGGTGTAGATAAGTGATTAGCAGAGTGCCTTAGAAATTAATTGTATTTAAAACAAAAACTAATAATTTTCACATTTTAAAGGTGAGGAAATTGAAATTCAGAGAGGTTCAGTGACTTGTTCCAAAGCACATAGATAAGGGTTAGGTCAAGTCTTACTGCCACATTCTTCTGATTCCAGCCTGGTGTTCTTAAAACTCATCTTGCTGCCGTTTAAAAGATGTGGAGATTAAGGTATAGATAATATCCAAATAGTTTCTCGAGTCAGCACGTTTTCAGTGTTGGTCTGTTAAACAAGTAACTCAAGCTCAAGTATCATGTTAGGATTTAATCAGAGCTCTGACTCTTCTTTTCATTTTTTATTTTAATGCTAGTACAGTCAACATATAGTGTTACATTAGATGGGCACTTGGGCTGCTTCCATAATTTGGCTACTATAAATAATTCTGCAATAAATGTAGGGGTGCATATATCTTTTTGAATTAGTGTTTTTGTATCCTTTGTGTAAATACTCACTAGTGGAATTACTGGATCATATGATAATTAAAAAAATTTTTTTTTCGAGGAAGCTCCATACTCTTTTCCACAGTGGTTGCACCAGTTTGCATTCCTACCAATAGTGCAAAGAGGGTTCCCTTTTTCTTCACATTCTCCCAACACTTCTGGTTCTTTGCGTTTTTTATTTTAGTTATTCTGATAGGTGTGAGGTGATATCTTATTGTAGTTTTGATTTGTGTTTCCATGATAGTTATTGATGCTGAGCATGTTTTTATGTATCTTTGGTCATCTATATCCTTCTTTGGAAAAATACCTATTCATATCTTCTGCCCATTTTTAATTGGGTTATTATATTTGGTGTTGAGCTATGTAAGTTCTTTGTATATTTTGGATATTAACACTTTATCAGATATATCATTTGCAAATATTGTCTCTTGTTCAGTAGGTTGTCTTTTAGTTTTATTGAATGTCCTCTTTGCTATGTAGAGCTTTTAATTTTGATGTAGTCCCAATAATTTATTTTTGCTTTTGTCTCATTGCCTCAGAAAACTTATCTAGAAAAATGTTGCTATGGTTGATTCCGAGGAATTACTGTCTGTACTCTCTTCTAGGACTTAAAAAAATTTTTTTTACTTTTTTATTAACATATGATGTATTATTAGCCCCAGGGGTACAGGTCTGTGAATTGCCAGGTTTACACACTTCATAGCACATACCTTCCTCAATGTCCGTAACCCCACCACCCTCTGCCTATGCCCCTACCCCCCAGCAACCCTCAGTTTGTTTTGTGAGATTAAGAGTCTCTTACGTTTTGTCTCCCTCCTGATCTCATCTTGTTTCATTTATTCTTTTCCTACCCCCAAACATCCCATGTTGCCTCTCAATTTCCTCATATCAGGGAGATCATATGATAATTGTCTTTCTCTGACTGACTTATTTCACTAAGCATAATACCCTCTAGTTCCACCCACATCATTGCAAATGGAAAGATTTCATTTCTTTTGATGGCTGCATAGTATTCCATTGTATGTATATGTGTGTGTGTGTATACATATATGTGTATATATATATATATATATATATAATCTTCTTTACCCATTCATCTGTTGATGGACATCTAGGTTCTTTTCTAGGATTTTTATGATTTCATGTCTCACATTTAGATCCTTAGTCCATTTTGAGTTTTTTGTTCGAGTGAGTTGTAAAGTAAGAATGTAGTTTGAGATGTAGTTTGAGTTGTGGTTGAGTTGAGTTTGAGTTATAATGTAAGGATTTCGTCCATTTTCATTATTTTGCATGTTGTCCAGTTTTTCCACCATTTGCTGAAGTTACTTCCCATCCTGCCACCCTGCATTGCATATTCTTGCCTCCTTTGTTGAAGATTAATTGACCATGTAAGCACAGGTTTATTTCTGGGTTCCATTTTGTTCTATAGATCTATATGTCTACTTTTTGTGCCAGTACCATATTATTTTTATTGTTACAGGTTTGTAGTATATCTTCAGATCAGTGATTGTGATACCTCCAGTTCTGTTCTTTTTCAAGATTTTTTTGGTTCTTCATGGTCTTTTGAAGTTCCATACAAATTTTAGGATAATTGTTCTAGTTCTATGAAAAATGTTGTTGGCATATTCGATAGAGATTAAATCTGTAGATTGCTTTGAGTGGTATGAACATTTTAATAATATCTATTCTCCCAATCTATGAGCACAGAATATTTTTCCATTTGTTTGTGTCATCTTAAATTTCATTCATCTATGTTTTATAGTTTTTGAAGTACAGGTCTTTCACCTCCTTGGTTATGTTTATTCCTAGCTAACCTATTATTTTTGTGTAATTAGAAATGATGGTGTTTTCTTAATTTCTCTTTCTGCTACCTCATTATTAGTGTATGGGAATGCAACAGATATCTGTATATTGATTTTTGTATCCTGCAATTTTACTGAACACATTTATCAGTTCTAGCAATTTTTTGGTGGAGTATTTAGGGTTTTCTATATATAGTATCATTTTATCTATAAATAGGTATAGTTTTACTTCTTTCTTACCAATTTGGATGCCTTTTATTTCTTTTTCTCTTCTGATTCTGATGGTGAGGATTTCCAGTACTATGCTGAATGAAAGTTGTGAGAATGGACATCCTTACCTTATTATTATCTTAGGGGAAAGGCTCTCAGTTTTTCACCATTGAGTATGATGTTAGCTGTGAGTTTTTCATATGTGGCCTTTATTATGTTGAGGTATGTTCCCCCTAAACCTTCCCCCTAAACCTCTACTTTGTTGGAGTTTTATTTTTTTTTATCATGAATGGATGTTATACTTTGTCAAATGTATTTTCTGCATATGTTGAAGTGATCATATGGTTTTTTTGTTTCTCTTCTTGACATGATGTATCATGTTGATTGCTTTGTGAGTATTAAACCACCCTTGCAACTCATGAGTAAATCCCACTTGATTGTGGTGAAATGATTTTTGTTAATGTACTGTTAGATTGGTTTGCGAATATTTTGTTGTATATTTTTGCTTCTATGGTCATCAGAGATATTGTCATGTAGTTCCCCCCCACCCCACCCCCATGTCTTTATTTGGTTTTATTATCAGGATAATGCTGGCCTTAAGAATGAAAAGAATGAATTTAGAAGGCTTCCTTCCTCTTTTACTTTTTTTTTTTTTTTTTTTTTGGAATAGTTTGAGAAGACTAGGTATTAACTTTTCTTTACTTGTGTGGTAGAATTCCCCTGTGAAGCCATCTGGTCTGCCACTTTGGTTTATTGGGAGTTTTTTGATTAGAGTCAATTTCATTGCTGGTAATGAAATTGTCTTTTCAAGTTTTCTATTTCTTCCTGCTCAGTGTTGGGAAGTTATATTTTTCTAGGAATTTATCTATTTCTTCTAGGTTGTCCATTTTATTGGTATATAATTTCTCATAGTAAATGCTAGTCAGAATGATGAGTAACAGAAATGCTCATTCACTGCTGATGGGAATGCAAAATTTTATAGCCACTTTGGAAGACAGTTTGGCAGTTCCTTACAAAGCTAAACTTACTCTTACCATATGATCCAGGAATTGTGCTCCTTGGTATTTACTCAAAGGAGTTGAAAACTTATGTTCACATGTACACATGTTGTTTATGTCAGTTCCATTCATAATTGCCAAAACTTAGGAGCAAAATACATGTCCTTCAGTAGGTGAATGAATAAACTATGGTACAGACAATGGGATATTATGCATTGCTAAAAAGAAATGAGCTATCAAACCATGAAAAAATGAAAAAATCTTAAATGCATAATACTAATTGAAAGAAGCCAATCTGAAATTCTACATATTGTATGATTCCAACTATGTGATGTTCTGGAAAAAGCAAAACTCTGGAGAGAGTAAAATGATCAGTGTTGCCAGGGATTAGGTAGGAGGAAGGGTTGGATAGGCAGAGTGCAGGGGATTTTCAGTGCAGTCAAACTATTCTGTATGATACTATAAAGGTAAATACATGTCAGTATACATTTGTCAAACCCATGAATATACAATATCGAGAGTGAGCTCTAATGTACAGTATGGACTTTGGGTGATAATTTATTAATTCGGGGTCACTGATTTTTAACAACTATCCCACTGTGGTGCAGGATCTTGTTAATGGGGGAAGCTATGCTTGTGGGGTTTAGAGAATATTTGGGAAATCTATTTTCTGTTCAGTTTTGCTGAGAATTTAAAAAAGCTCTAAGTAATAATATCTGTTTAAAGAGAAAAGTGGAGTCATACTATTTCTTTTTTGTGATTTGCATGCAGCATATCTTGAAGATTTACCTGTGCTGTTGCTTTTACCTTTAGTTTATTCATATTCACTGCTACATAATCAATTTTGTGATATACAATGATTTATTCCACTGGTAGATATTTTGGTATTGTATACAATATATGTGTTTCCTTATTTATATCTACAGGAGTTTTGCTAGAAAATAGGAAATTACCAAGAATTATCATTAAGGTCATTAGACTAGGTACCCATTCAGCCTTAAAGAGAATGCTGGGTTGTTTTCCGAATTGTTATATCAATTCTATACTCACCATCTACATGTGATAATTACTGTTGCTCCACGTCATAGCTAATACTTAATATTTTGCTAATCAGGTAAGTGTAATTTGCACTTTCCTGCTTACTAATGAAGTTGAGTGTTTTCATGTTTATAGGCCATTTGTGTTTCATTTTATGGGAAACGCTTATCCATTTCTTTCTTCTGTTTTCATTGTTTCTTGATCATACTCCTCTGTGGCTAACACATGCTTTGAAAGTTGTCTTTTTGTGGCTCATTTTAAAAACTTTTAATGTTTTCTTTTAATAAAACACATTCTTGATTTTAATATAGTCACATTTAACAATTATTTATTTTTGGTAGACTTTTTCTTTAAGCTGCTTTATTGAATGATGATTGACATAGAAAAAACTGGGTTTTTAATGAATACAAATTGATGCATTTGAAGCTAGTATATACCTGTGAAATCATTAGCAGTATCAATGCCATAAATTTGTCCATCACCTCCACAATTTCCTCCCACTTCCCCTTTTTTTCCTTTTGTGGTAAGAGTACTTCACATAAGATCTACCCTTTTAGCAAATTTTAAATTATACAATGGAGTATTGTTAATCAAAGGCCTAGTGTTGCATAGTAGGTCCCTAGAATCTACTTCATTTGCATAACTGAAACTCTGTATCTTTTGAAAACCTCTTCATTTCTCCCTCCTCCTAGTCTCTTGAAACCACCATTCTGTTCTTTTATGACTTGACTGTTTTAGATTTAACATATAAGTGAGATCTTGCATGTCTATCCATGTTGTTGCAAATGGCAGGATTTCCTTCTTTTTTAGAGGCTGAATAATAACCCCATGTGTGTGTGTGTGTGTGTGTGTGTGTGTGAATGTTTGTGTAGATAGATAGATATGGATATATTTATATACACACACCACATTTTCTTTATCCCTTTGTTTGATGATGAATATTTAGTTTGTTTTAACATCTTGGCTATTGTGAATAATGCTGCAATGAACATGGGAGTACAGATAATATTTTGGATCCAGATTTCAATTTCTTCGAGTATATATTCAGAAACAGAATTGCTGGAACAAATGATAGTTCTATTTTTAATTTTTTGAGGAAACTCCATGTTATTTTGTACAATGGATATACCAGTTTACCTTCCCACCATCAGTGTACAAGAGTTTTCTCTGCATCCTCTCCAGTTGTCCTTTGTTTTTTGATTATACCATCTAAATAGGTGTGAAGTGACATTTCATTGTTGTTTCAATTTGCATTTCCCTAGTTAGTGATGTTGAACATTTTTCAGCTACCTATTGGTCATTTTTATGTCTTCTTTGGAGAAATATTTATTTAGGTCCTTTGCTTGTGTTTTAATTGGATTGGTTTTGTTTTGTTTTTTTGTTATTGAGTGGTAGGGATTCCTTACATAATTTGGATACTAAAGCTCTTATAGGATATATGGTATGCAAATATTTTCTCTCATTATGTAGGTTGCTTTTTCATTTTGTTAATTACTTCTTTTGTTGTGTAGAGTTTTTAGTTTCATGTAATCCCATTTGCCTATTTTTACCTTTATTTTTTTGTGTCGTACCTAAAAAAGTTATTGCCCAGTGTAATATCTAGAAGATTTTTCCCTATGTTTTCCTCTAAGAAGTTTATTGTTCCGGGACGCCTGGGTGGCTCAGTTGGTTAAGCAGCTGCCTTCAGCTCAGGTCATGATCCCAGTGTCCTGGGATGGAGTCCCACATCGGGCTCCTTGCTCGGCAGGGAGCCTGCTTCTCCCTCTGCCTCTGCCTACCATTCTGACTGCCTGTGCTCGCTCTCTCCCCCCCTCCTCTCTGATAAATAAATAAAATCTTTAAAAAAAAAAGAAGTTTATTGTTCCAATTTTTATGTTTAAATATTTAACCTATTTTAGGTTGATTTTGTAAATGTTGTGACATAAGGCCCAACTCTATTCTTTTGCATATGAATATCCAATTACACAACACGATTTTTTGAAAAGACTATTTTTCCTCATTGTGTATTCTTGGCACCCTTGTCAAAGAGCCATTGACCATATATGCATATATTTATTTCTGGCCTATCTGTTTTGTTACATTGGTTTAAATATTTATTTTTATGCTGATGCCGTACTATTTTGATTATTGTGGCTTTGTAATATATCTGAAATCAGTAAGTGTGATACTTCTAGCTTTGTTTTTCTTGCTCAAAATTGCTCTGGCTATTCAAGGTTCTTTGTGTTCCAAGTGAATTTTAGGTTTGTTTTTTCTATTTCTTTAAAAAATGCCATTAGACTTTTGATAGAGATTGTATTGAATCTATAGATCTCTATGGGAAGCATGAATATTTTAACATTATTAAGTCTTCTAATCTATGATCATGGTATATCTTTCCATTTTTGGTTTACAAGTTTTTTACCTCTTTGGTTAAGTTTATTTAAGGTTTTTTTGTTTTGTTTTGTTTTTATGCTTTTTTGGGGGGGGTGCTATTGTAGATGGGATTAAAAAAAAAAAGATGCAAAAAAATTGAAGAAAACATGAATAAAATGCAATAAAAAAGATACCAAAAACCTAAAGTAACCTTGGGGGCGGGAGGGGGGTAGCAAAGCTGGAGGTATCCTAATTCCAGACTTCAGTTTATATTACAAAGCTGTAGTAATCAAAACAGCATGGTACTGGCACAAAAATAGACACATAGATCAGTTGTACAGATTAGAAAACCAAGAAATGAACATAATACTGGACAGATACATGCAAAAGAATGAAACTAAGTTTTTGCTCTTTAAATGGATTTTGTAAATACAGTAACAGATGCTGGGGAAAAGTTCAACTAAACAGACCAAGTGCATGTAGAATTTGTCTGAGAGTGATAGAAATCAATCATACCAGAGAGATGGTGGGTGATGTGGAGAGATGGAATGACTAGAATTTATTTCCTTCAGTGATGTAGGTTCAAGAAGAAATAATGTTAGTTTTCTTCAGGTTTCACCTGGAGAGGAGGAAAAAAGGTAGTGGGAGGGGGATTGGAGTTCCTCGTTGTGAATAACAGAAACCAAATTTGGTTAGCTTTGAGAGAAAAGGTAGGCTTTAGGAACATGTTGGACAGCTTATAGAAAAATCAGGCTTGGAAAATAGTCTTGAGCCAAGGAAGTTTGGGAATCAGAAAGTGAGAAAATTCACATCTTAGAAAGGTCTGGTAGAATGACACCGTTGCTGCCACTGGACAACACTTGGCACCACCCATGGACATTCAAATCTGAAATTACCCTTATGTATAGCTGGATGCCTCTGTATTTTACTTCACTCCCTCAGGATTCCAAGTCCTGTGTGGAAGCTCCTACTGGCAGAGTTGAGGTTACATGCTCATCAGGTGGCTGCTAAAGACTTTTTGGTTTCCACAGTGGGAGGTGAGACCTTGTCTTCTGCCAAGATCTGCAAAGGAAAATTCCTTCCCACAGATAGGAAGGATAATCAGACACTACATAATTATAATAATAGCATCAGCTTCGACAAATATCTGCCACTCAAGGGTCAATTGCTACCTCTGCTGTTGGGAAAAATATCACATGTTTAGGCTGCCCATAATCTTCATGTATTCAGCTTGGCCTGGGGAAGAGAAGGGCCTTCTGTATTGCGTCCTATCTAGTAGGGAGAGGCATAGTATCTAAAGCAATGTGGGTGGCCAAAGAGCCTGGACAAATCAGTCAGAATCACAGCTGCTGGGGAGGTGACTGGGAGAAGTGTAAAGGGGGTATCTGTAGGGGAAAAATAGCCAAGAGATAATGATGGTAGCCATGGTCTCATGGAGCAGTTTCTCCCCTGAAATGAGCTGTAGACATCTCCATGGTATAATTGAATATTAATATTAGTGCAGTAGGTAACAGAATGGGAGAAGAAAGGATGTAGGGATTTCAGAATGATGCTGCCTATGGTGCTTCTTCTTCTTCTTCTTTTTGGCCAATATTGAATTGCCGAAACCGTATTGATTATCCTTCCCAAGGGGAGTTGTTAATCATGTTACCAATATAGTTTTTTTCATTTTTCTGATAATGGCTGTATGTTATCTGTTAAAACGATATACACCATTATAAAAAACTCAATGTAGAAATGTCCATGAGAAAAAACAAGCTATCCTCTCAATTTCACTTTCTGGAAAAAATCATTAGGATTTAGTGAATAGTTTGTGAATATTACCTGGACATATCTCTTTCTTTTAATCTCTCTCTCTTTCTCTCTCTCTCTCTGTATGTGTGTGTGTGTAATATCTAGACAAGATATCAATATCTATCCATCTATCTATCATCTGTCATCTATTTTGTTCAGATGCTACCAAACAGTTTTACAGGGAGGCTGTACCACTTTATCTACTCATTACCAGTTGTTCCAGTTGCTCTACATCTTTGCCAGTGCTTGGCAATTAAAGAAAAACTCATCCTGGTTGCTTGTATTATTATCAAATTGCTGTTAAAATTTGCATTTCTTATGACCCAAAATGAACACCTTTTCATATACTTCTTGGCTATTTGAATATCTTTCCTTTTTAAGGAAGCGTCTTTTCAAGTCTCTTGCCTATTGTTAAAACATTGTTTCTCCTTTTTATTGCTTTTTAGGAGGTTTATGTATTCTGAGTATGTATTGTGACAGTCAAGTTCAAATGTCTTCTTCACATAACTTTTTATTTATGTACATTTTAAAGATTTTTATTTATTGGAGAGAGAGAGAGAGACAACACGAACAAGGGCAGCAGGAGAGGGAGAAACAGAATCCCCACTGAGCAGAAAACCTGATGTGGGGCTCAATCTCTGGACCCTGGGATCATGATGTGAGCCAAAGGCAGACGCTTAACTGACTGAGCCACCCAGGCACCCTCACATAACTTTTTAAAATATCATCTTCATAGAATGTAAGAGGAACCTGGGACTTACTATCTCATTTTATAGTTAAAAAGTAGACCTAGCAGGGTGCCTGGGTGACTCAGTGGGTTAAAGCCTCTGTCTTCAGCTCGGGTCATGATCCCAGGGTCCTGGGATCGAACCCCACGTCAGGCTCTCTGCTCAGCAGGAAGCCTACATCCCTCCCCCCTCTGGTTCCTCTCTGCTTACTTGTGGTTTCTGTCTGTCAAATAAATAAATAAATAATCTTAAAAAAAAAAAAGTAGACCTAGCAACTTTAAATGATTTGCCCATGGTGCCATACTGGGCTAGAGATAAGAGCTAGGATTATTTTGTCTCATGCTTTTTTGACACTAATGCTCTGTCTGTCCTAAAAATGAAAAGTAGATAATGAAATCACATAGAAAGTTTTTACAACACAGTCTTAAGTCCATAAGTATTTGAATCTTTTTTTTTTTAAATTTATGTATTCATTTAGTCCATATCTTGAAGCTCTCATCAAAATTACTTTCAATCTTCTTAACGTGAAAGCAGGGAGATCTTATATTTTCTCAAAGAAGAAAAATATAATAAGAAATAGTTTTGAATCTCATTTAGTTGATAGACTGCATGAAGCAAGGATTCATAAATGGGAAAATTTGCTTCAAGCAGTGGCTTTGTAGTTTGTGGTTATCCTTGATAGTGCATTATATATATAACCTCAGGGGAGACAAGTAGTTTGCAGACTTGCTCTGTGCTCTGACAGATCTTTGCAATAAGATGTTTTTGGTCTCTGCCTTTATCCCCTCTGCCTCTCAAAATAAAGTAGACTGACCCCCACCTTCTCAGTCATTATTGGGATTACATGTGTGTACAACTGGATCTTTAGTAGCGCTTACCAGAGAAGGAAAAATCTAAAAACCCAGAAAATAATTTTCAATGAAGATGAACTCACATGGAGCCCACCAAGCTCAGAGAGGGCCAAATGTGAACCCCCTGATCATTCCCAAATGTTCAGCCAGAGGATCTGAAGATATTAAAACAGTTTGAATAACTAATGTCTGAGAAAATAATCTAACTACATTCTACAGATCTGCTGGTCTCAGATCAAGGCAAAGCCTAGCTTATTGTGACACCTGGAATGTGAGTACAGGGATATCTTATTAGTGGATGGAAGGTAGGTGCCCGTGACCCTTGGTTGTTAATTGTGTTGGTTGGTGGTTTTATTGGTATTTGGGTCATTGCTTTTGCAAAACCATCTCTTTGGTACATGTGCTGCCGAAGCAAGCACCAAAACCATCTCTTTGGGGGTTGAATTTCATTTTGGAAGTTTATAGTTGCATGATCAAGGACACAGATGCATTACTCTGCAGCCAAAAAATAAAAGGCTGCACTGACTCTGAGGGTCAGCTTTCTGGATGGCACCAGAGTCACTGCCTTTTTCTCAGTATCGGCTTGAGGAAGGGATGTGTGAGGTCAGAGATGATGTGAGGTCACTTATGGATTGGGTTAAAAAGGAGGCAATGACATAAAATATTTAGTATTCCTGGGGGTCTAACCTCACAGTTTTAAGGCTGGATATTGCCTAAAAGAAGCCTTTTGAGGATCACTTTAAAAAACAATGCAGTAAAATTTTCCATAAAATCTACTCAGCTACAGTATAAATTTAAAAAAAAAAAAAAAAGACCCAACAATCACTATCTCAGTTTATGGGAATGACTTATTCTGTTTTGTACACGATGTCTGGAGCTGGTATTTTAAAGAGATTCTAAGAAAATGTGTTATCTCAAATAATTTAGAAGGAAATACAAATGATATGCTCTATGAACTATATTCAGTAGTTCTGGTAATGATGAAGACTGTGATATCAAGATTGCATGTAAAAAGTTTGAGTAGTTTTATGCAATGTGAGGGTGAGGGAAAAATCAATACTTTAAAATTGACCTGTTAATTTTCGTTTTATGTGATTTTTAAATAACATGTACTTATAAATATGTATATAATAAAATGGTTAAATTCTATGCTTTATAGACTGGATTAACTATTTCATCTATATCTATAAAATATTATACAGTCAATGTGGCCAAAACCTTTTATTTGGAGGATCTTCTCATGGTAAAGTGGAGATCATTTTATATTTGGTAAACTCTTCTCCATGGGCATATGCCCCTTTCAGCTCTTTTGTGCTTCTCTGATCCCAGGGAGGAGTATTCTACCACTGATACTATTTTGAATTGCCATCCCAGGTACAATAAGGTAGTGGGTTGTCTTGAGTTGAAAAATCATAATAACACTGACCAAAATATGGTCTTGTTTCTACTATTACCATATGCTGACAATTCTAAATAATATCAGTGGTAAATCTCTTCACTGAAGCTGACCTCTCTCAGCAGTCCTCCATTTCACCCCACATCATAACACTGGTCCCTTTTTAGTTTTTGAAGGAATAGCATCAGAAATTTCTGGGAACAAAAAGAGAATAGGACAATTACTATAGATTTCATATAGTGAAGTTTTGCCAAACTAGAACCAAGAGTAACAAGTATTCACTTGTAGAAAAATATTGGCATGTTAGTCATGAGACTTAAGAAACCTGTTTCTGTCACTCATGAGGCCTTGGTTAAGCCATTTCACCTTTTATATCTTATTGACTTACATCTTTTGAAAAAATGGAATGAGGGGGAAGTGAACTTGATTTCTAAGATTGCTTTCAGTTGTCAGTTTCTGATCTCTGATATAGGGTTCATGGTAGATAGAACATTGGACAAATATAAGAAGAGAGGTTGAAGTTCTGCTCTGTCCTTGATCAATGTGCTCTTAAAGAAGTAACAACTGGCCTCAATTTTGTAAGAGTTTAGCTGAGGAAGGATTTCATTATGTACTTAATGAATTGTTTTTGTTTATGTTTTTGCAATGGAGAGATTGATCATATTTCAAGGATGAGGGAAAGACCCAGGGATGAAGACAAAGAACAAGTGGGGATAATGAGATCAATAACCCACAAAAAGTCACTAAGCCTTGGAATGAAGGTCCTTTTAGGGAGGAAGGAGAGAGGACACAAGGAGAATTTTTAAAAATTAAATTATAATGTATTATTTGTTTCGGGGGTACAGGTCTTTGATTCACCAGTCTTACACAATTCACATTGCTCACCACAGAACATGCCCTTCACAACGTCCATTATTCACCCACTCCATCCCTCCCACCCCCTTTCCTCCAGCAACCCTCAGTTTGTTTCCTGAGATCAAGAGTCTCTTATGGTTTGTCTCCCTCTCTGGTTTTGTCTTGTTTAATTTTTCTCTCCCTTTCCCTATAATCCTCTGTCTTGTTTCTTAAATTCTTATATCAGTGAGATCAGATGATAATTATATTTCTCTGACTGACTTTTTTCACTTAGCATAATACCCTCTAGTTCCATTCACGTCATTGCAAATGGAAAAATTTTGTTTTGATGGCTGCATAATATTCCATTGTATATATATATATATACCACATCTTTATCCATTCATAAATTGGTGGACATCTAGGTTCTTTCTATAGTTAGGCTATTGTGGACATTGATGCTATAAACATTCAGGTGCACATGCCCCTTTGGATCACTACATTTGTATCTTTGGGGTAAATACCCAGTAATGCATTGCTGGGTGATAGGGCTGCTCTATTTTCAACTTTTTGAGGAAATACCATACTGCTTTCCATAGTAGCTGCACCAGCTTGCATTCCCACCAACAGTGTAGGAGGGTTCCCCTTTCTCTGCATCCTCTCTAACATCTGTTGTTTCCTGACTTGTTAATTTTAGCCATTCTGACTGGTGTGAGGTGGTATCTCATTGAGGTTTTGCCTTGTATTTCCCTGATGCCAAGTGATGCTGAGCACTTTTTCATGTGTCTGTTGGCCATATGGATGTCTTCTTTGGAGAAATGACTATTCATGTCCTCTGCCCATTTCTTGATTGGATTACTTGTTCTTTGGGTGTTGAGTTTGATAAGTTCTTTATAGATTTTGGATACTAGCCCATTATCTGATATGTCATTTGCAAATATCTTCTCCCATTCTGTCAGTTGTCTTTTCGTTTTATTGACTGTTTCCTTGCTGTGCAAAAGATTTTTATCCTGATGAAGTCCCAATAGTTCATTTTTGTCCTTGCTTCCCTTGTGTTTGGTGATGTTTCCAGGAAGAATTTGCTGTAGCTGAGGTTGAAGAGGTTTCTGTTTGTGTTTTCCTCTATGATATTTATGGATTCCTGTCTCAGGTTGAGGTCTTTCATTCATTTTGAGTCTACTTTTGTGTGTGTATAAGTCCGGTTTAATTCTTCTGTGTGTCACTGTCCAATTATCCTAACACAATTTGTTGAAGAGACTGTCTTTTTTGCCATTGGACATTATTTTTTTTAAAGATTTTATTTATTTATTTGACAGACAGAGATCACAAGTAGGCAGAGAGGCAGGCAGAGAGAGAGGCAAAAGCGGGCTCCCCGCTGAGCAGAGAGCCCGATGCGGGGCTAGATCCCAAGACCCTGGGATCATGACCCGAGCTGAAAGTAGAGGCTTTAACCCACTGAGCCACCCAGGTGTCTCTAGACATTCTTTTCTGCTTTGTCAAAGATTAGTTGACCATAGAGTTGAGGGTCCATTTCTGGGCTCTCTATTCTGTGCCATTGATCTATGTGTCTGGTTCTGTGCCAGTACCATACTGTCTTGATAACTACAGCTTTGTAATAGAGCTTATATCCAGAATTGGGATGCTGCCAGCTTTTTGTTTGTTTGTTTTGTTTTTGTTTTTGTTTTCAATATTCCTCTGGCCATTTGGGGTCTTTTCTGGTTCCATACAAATTTTAGGATTATTTATTCCTTTTCTTTGAAAAACGTTGATGGTATTTTGATAGGAATTGCTTTAAATGTGTAGATTGCTCTAGGGAGCATAGAAATTTTCACAATACTTTTTCTTCCAGTCCATGAACATGGAACATTTTTCCATTTCTTTGTGTCTTCCTCAAGTTCTTTCATGAATGTTCTATAGTTTTCTGAGTAAAGATTCTTTGCTTTTTTGGTTAGATTTATTCTTAGGTATCTGATGGTTTTGGATGCAATTGTAAATGGGATTGACTCTTTAATTTCTCTTTCTTTTGTCTTGTTGGTGTATAGAAATGCAGCTGATTTCTGTGCATTGATTTCATATCCTGACACTTTATTGAATTCCTACATGAGTTCTAGAAGCTTTGGGGTGGAGTCTTTTGTTGCGTTTTCCACTTAAAGAATTATATCACCTGCAAAGAGTAAGAGTTTGATTAGTTCTTTGCCAATTCGGATGCCTTTTATTTCTTTTTGTTGTCTGATTGCTGTGGCTTGGACATCTAGTACTATGTTGAATAGCAGTGGTAATAGTGGATACCCCTGCCATTTCCCTGACCTTAGGGAAAAACTCTCACTTTTTCCCCATTGAGAATGATACTTGTTGTGGGCTTTTCATAGATGGCTTTTGTGATATTGAGATACGTACCATCTATCCTACACTACACTGAAAAGTTTTTTTTATCAAGAAAGGATGCTTTACATTGTCACATGCCTTTTCTGAATCTATTGAGCTTATCATATGGTTCTTGTTCTTTCTTTTATTAATGTATTGTATCCTATTGATTGATTTGTGGATGTTGAACCAAACTTGCAGTCCAGGAATAAATCCCACTTGGTTGTGGTGAATAATCCTTTTAATGTACTGTTGAATCCTATTGGCTAGTATTTTGGTAAGAATTTTTGCACTCATATTCACCAGGGACATTGGTCTATAATTCTCCTTTTTGATGGGGTCTTTGTCTGGTTTTGAGACCAAGGTAATTGTGGCCTCATAGAATGAGTTTGGAAGTTTTTCTTCCATTTCTATTTTTGGAACAGTTTCGGGAGAAAAGGGTATTGATTCTTCTTTTTTTTTTTTATTTTTAAAGATTTTACTTATTTTTTTGACAGATGGCGATCACAAGTAGGCAGAGAAGCAGGCAGAGAGAGAGAAGAGAAGCAGGCTCCCTGCTGAGCAGAGAGCCTGATTCGGGACTTGATCCCAGGACCCTGGGATCATGAACTGAACTGAAGGCAGAGGCTTAACCCACTTAGCACCTAGGTGCCCACATAATATGTTCTTATAATTATTTGTATTACTTTGATGTTGTTTGTGATCTCTACTCTTTCATTCATGATTTTATTAATTTGGGTCCTTTCTCTTTTCTTTTTGATTAGTCTGGCCAAGGGTTTATCAATCTTATGAATTCTTTCAAAGAATCAGCTCCTAGTTTTGTTGATCTGTTTTCTGTTCTGATCTTTTTAATTTCTCTTCTGCTGGGATTAGGCTTTCTTCGCAGTTCTTTCTCCAGCTCCTTTAGGTGTAGGGTTAGGTTGTTACTTGAGACCTTTCTTGTTTCTTGAGAAAGGCTTCTATAGATACTTTTCTCTTAGGACTATCTTTGCTGCATCCCAAAGATTTTAACAGTTGTGTTTTCCTTTTCATGTGTTTCCATGATTTTTTTTTAATTCCTTAATTTCCTCATTGACCCATTCATTCTTTAGAAGGATGCTCTTTAGTTTCCATGTATTTGAATTCTTTCCAACTTTCCTCTTGTGGTTGCATTCTAGTTTCAAAGCATTGTGGTCTGAAAACATGCAGGGAATGATTCCAAACTTTTGGTACTGGTTGAAACCCAATTTGTGACCCAGGATGTGATCTACTCTGGAGAATGTTCCATGTGCACTAGAGAAGAATGTGTATTCTGTTACTTTGGGATGGAATATTCTGAAAATATCTGTGATGTCCCTCTGGTCCAGTGTGTCATTTAAAGCCTTTATTTCCTTGTTGATATTTTGCTTGATGATCTGTGCATTTCAGTGAGGAGGTTGTTAAAGTCCTCTACTATTATTGTATTATTGTCAATGTGTTTCTTTGATTTTGTTATGGATTGGCTTATATAATTGGCTGCTCCCATGTTAGGGGCATAAATATTTAAAATTGTTAGATCTTCCTATTGGATATTACTTTAAGTATGAAAAAATATCCTTCCTCATTGCTTCTTGTAGTCTTTGGGTCTTTGGTTTACAGTCTAATTTGTCTGATATATGGATTTCCACCCTAGTTTTCTTTGGATGATAAATGGTTTTCCTCCTCCTCAGTTTAAATCTGGAGGTATCTTGGGCCTAAAATGAGTCTCTTGCAGACAGCATATCAATGGGTCCCATTTTTTTTTTTAAATCCAGTCTGATACCCTGTGTCCTTCCATTGGGGGCATTTAGCCCATTTACATTCAGGGTAACTATTAAAAGATATAAATTTAATGCCATTGTATTGACTTTAAGGTGACTATTACTGTATATTGCCTCTGTTCCTTTCTGGTCTGTTACTTTTAAGCTCTCTCTTTGCTTAGAGGACTCCTTTTAATATTTCTTGTAGGGCTGGTTTGGTGTTTACAGATTCTTTCAGTTTTTGTTTGTCCTGGAAGCTTTTTATCTCTTTTTATCTTTTTATAAGATAAGTTTTTATCTTTTAAACATATAAGTTTATTTATATGACAGCCGACCTGGATATAGTATTCTTGGCTGCATATTTTTCTCATTTAGTACTCTGAATACTTTCTGGCCTGCCAGGTGTCTATAGATTGGTCTACGGCCAATCTAATATTTCTAACTTTGTGGATTACAGACATCTTGTTCTAAGCTGCTTTCAGGATTTTTTCTTTGTCTCTGAGACTTGTAAGTTTTACTATTAGATGATGGAGTGTTGACCTATTTTTATTGATTTTGAGAGGGGTTCCCTGTGCCTCCTGGATTTTGATGTCTGTTTCCTTCCCTGAATTAGGGAAATTCTCCACTATAATTTGTTCCAATATACCTTCTGCCCCTCTCTCTCTTTATTTTTCTTCTAGGATCGCAATTATTCTAATATTGTTTGGTCTTATGGTATCACTTATCCCTTGAATTATCCCCTTGTGGTCCAGTAGTTGTTTTTCTCTCTCTCAGCTTCTTTATTCTCCATCATTTGGTATCCTATATCACTAATTCTCTCTTCTGCCTCATTGTCATAGCAGTTAGAACCTCCATTTTTTATTGAACCTCATTAATAGCCTTTTTCATTTTGACTTGGTGAGATTTTAGTTCTTTTATTTCTCCAAGAAGGGATTCTCTAATATATTCTGTGATTTTTTCAAGCCCAGGTAGTATTTTTATAATCGTTCTTCTGAACTCTAGTTCCAACATCTTACTAATGTCTGTACTGCTTCCTGTTCTTTTTTCTGAGTTGAGATTTTCCCGTTTTGTCATTTTGTCCAGAGAGTAGATGAATGAGAGAACAAAATGCTAACAGGGTAAAAATGACCCCAGGAAAATATACACTAAACAATTCAGAAGAGACCTGAACCATGGAGAAAAGAAAGAAAAAATAAATAAAAGAATATATCAGGCCGGTGAATAGAACAGAGCCACACCTTAGATTTTGGGTGTATTTTGTCTGTTAGAAGAAACTGCCTCCCAAATTTTTAAAGAAAGAAAAACTATGTATATACAAAATAAAGCTAAATACAATGAAAGGATGGAATATGACTGTAAAGGTGAAAATTAAAAAAAGAATTTAAAAAAGGAATTGATAAGATGTTCATTGAAAAATGAAAGCAGAAAAATTTTAAAAAAAGAAAAAAGATTAAAAAAAGATAACCCCGAAAGACTAAAGAATCATGGGAAAAAAAGCCACGAATTCTATGTACTGTATTCCCTTAGCTCTGGAATTTTATACTTCTAACTGATCAGTGAACTTGGTCTTGGCTGGATGTTCTTGTTGATATTTTTGGGGAGGGGCCTTTTGCAGTGATTTTCAAATGTCTTTGCCTGAGGCAGAATTGCACCACCCTTGCCAGGGGCCAGGCTAAGCAATCTGCTCAGGTTTGCTCTTGGTAGCTTTTGTTCCCAAAAGCTTTCCATAGAGCTTTGGAGGATGAGAATGAAAATGGTGGCCTCCTAAACTTCAGCCAAGCTCAGGTCCCCTCTTCAGTGAGCCCTCAGAGAAAAGCAGTCAATTTCTCCTGTCTCTCTGGTCTCCGGCCACACTCCAAGCTCACCCAGTCTGTGACCAAGCATTTCTATCTCTGGAACATAGCCCCATTTAGAGTCTCTAAACCCAGCAGATTCCTGCAGCATGCTCCTGTGCACTCCTCCTGGTGGGAGAATGAAGGGGTCTCCCTGTATCTGCAACTTGTGGGGTCCTTGCTCAAAGAGAAGTGGTCCAACTCTGCCAGGGATCATGGTTTGTAGCAACCTTGAGCTGAGAGCCCACTCAGCTCTGTCTATGTGGCCAGCTTCCCCCTCCATTACCTGGGAGCTCTGCCATACTCAGTCATCCCTGGCCTTTCTGTGACCCTGAGGGTCCAGAGACCACACTGTCCCAGTGAGGGCTCCACCCCTCAACCCCACTTAACCACTGAAGTGACGTCCTTCTGCAGAGCAGACTTCTAAAATTTCTGAATTTGTGCTCTGCTGCTCTATCACTTGCCAGTAGCCAGCTGATGGAGGCTCCCTCCCCACGGTCTATCTTCCTTGGATAATCACCTTGGATTCACTTCTCCACATGTCCTACCTTCCAGAAAGTGGTTGCTTTTCTGTTCATAAAATTGATGCTCTTCTTTTCTTCAGTCTCCTGTGGAGATTGTAGGTGTTCAGAATGCTTTGGTAACTATCTAGCTGAATTCCTGAGACCAGACAAAATTTATGTCTCCTACTCCTCTGCCATCTTGCTCCTCCCTGCAGTAGTTCTACAGTTTAGAATCAGACACATGGAGAATTTAGTCAAATTCTAAGACAAAGAAAAAAGAAATTGAGGGATTATATTGGGTAAATGGCACCTAGCTATTCCGAAAAGAAGAGAGCAAGGTTATTGCTGAGAGGGAGAGGACTGGGTGTGGGTTTGAAGAATAACAAATGTTGGAATAAAAACCTTTGGTTGAGACTCTCTGCTAGGGATGGCCATTGAAGAGAAATAAGATAGGAGAGGTCAGATTACAAACTGGACAAGGTAGGCACTATCAGTCACAAAAGTTACGGTATGAAAATTAAAAATAAAAAAAATGGGGATAAGAAACAAGAAGTATATTAGGAAATGTACATTTCATAGATATGCCTCACATAGTTTTATTATAGATTCCAAACAGTGAGAAAAATGGAGATCTGCCAGTTTACTTATTGATGTAGAAATGCCATTTCTGAAGCTAATGAATTAAATCAACACAAGATTAAATTATGAGATGTTTCTGCAGGCAGTGACTACAGAGTGTGGGATCCAGAGAACAAATTACTTCCTTTGAAAGCTGAGTTATAACAAAGTGGGAAGTGAACTGTGATGGGGTTTAGCCCTACGACAGTCTTCATTTGGTGGGGAGCTTGTGGAAGGCAATCCTTCCTGCATGGATGGTTCAAATTCTGTTCTGCAAGAAGGGGATTCCCTCTGTTCCTTTTCTTACTGTGTAGTCTCAAGCAGTTCAAACTTGGATATCCTAGTTCCAAGTCAAAATCATGTTGAGCTCTGGAGGAGATGCATACATGTTGAAGGGGCTATGTGCCATGCTTCTTCTCTTGCTTCTCAGTTCTGCTCACCTCCCTGCCCCAGGTACTAATGAGATTGATCCTTAGGCCCCACTTTATAATTTGTAGGATCATTGTGCATAGTATTTTCTTACTAGAGGTAGCCCCCAATATTTCTTCTCCCTCTTCTGTCTCTGGGAATGATTGTGTTGTAGGGTCATGGAATGTAATGGTCAAGAAAGAATTCTTGAGATGTTGTATAGTGCATCTTAGTAGGTATACTTAAGTAGTACAGGGACAGGACCCATGGGCAAAAGGTGCTGTACTTTTGCTGCATGAAGCTGGTGGTTTTATGCTTAGTGCTTAAGGGGGAGGAGATGTGTAGGGAATATTAGATCATAATTTTTTTTTTTAATTTCTACTCATAAAACTACTTTTGTAAGATTTCTCTGTGCGTATCATCCAGTACAAGATTAACTGTGGGGGAGGTTTATAGGAAGTCATGAGATCCTTTAAGAATGTGACAACCAGGGGCACCTGGGTGGCTCAGTGGGTTAAAGTCTCTGTCTTCGGCTCAGGTCATGATCCCAGGGTCCTGGGATCGAGCCCCACATCAGGCTCTCTGCTCAGCATGGAGCCTGCTTCCTCCTCTCTCTCTGCCTGCCTCTCTGCCTACTTGTGATCTGTCAAATAAATAAATAAAATCTTAAAAAAAAAAAAAAAGAATGTGGCAACCAGCACGTATTGATCCATATAAGAACTATGCAGGCTACAGGTTAGTCTTCTGGGTTACAGGTGAACATTTTCCTGCTTCCATCCCTCACCAATGGGTCAGTAATCCATGGCTCACCATCTTCATTTGGAGCGGAGAAGCAGAAAATCTTACTAAGGCCTTTAGGACTGAACTGTATCCTCCAACTCAGATTTTACCAGAGAACTTTATCTTACTTTATTGGAGGCCACCAATAAAATTTCATAGTTTTAATGTTAATATGGCATTTTGTTTCTTATTTGACTATTGTTTCTTAGATCTGCCTCCCTTAGTTGGGAACTATGTGAAAGGGAGTGGAATATAGGATATTTGTTATTTGGTCTGATGTGGACATTGAAAAGAGAGAAGTGTCCCTATCCTTCTGAGGAGGTCATATGCTGTAAGGCAAGCACATCCCAGAGACTCACATTAACACAGAGGGAAGCAGAACAAAAGATAGAAAGAGAGAGAGATATCTTTAAGGACTCTGTTTCAAACATCTGCTCCTATTGTGCCTGAACATAAACCAGCTGCTGGACTTTTCATTACACAAACCAACATTTCCCCATTTTTTTCTTGCTGTGATTTGAGTTGACTTTCTATCCCTTGTTTTGAAAGGGTCTTGAATAAAATAAAAGGTGATTGGGAAGGCTCAGTCTGTTCAGAACTCTTACTACAATATTTTTCTGTACATAAACATAGGCATTAACTTAAAAATAAAATAGTTCATCAGAAACTAATGATGTATTATATGCTGGCTAAATGAATTTGATAAAAAAAAATAAAATAGATCTTTCTGAAAAGGAAGTTTACAGTGCCTGAAAAAATGGATTGAATCTTTTCTCCTAGTGAGCTATAAGAATAGATAAAGGCACTCTGGGGGTAGTTTAAATGCCATCCTGTCTAGAAGTAGCAGGGAAAATGGAGGAAGTCATCATATCCCAGCAGACCCAGCTGTTTATCAGTAACAAAGAGAGATTCTTTAGAACATGTTGAGGGAAATTGGTTATTAGCTACATCCTATGGGCCCTGTCCCTGGCTTTGGTTGTTGGGGGGAGGGGGTTTGGGAGAAGGGGGTGGTATTATGGACATTGGGGAGGGTATGTGTTTTGGTGAGTGCTGTGAAGTGTGTAAACCTGGTGATTCACAGACCTGTACCCCTGGGGATAAAAATATATGTTTATAAAAAACAAAAAATTATATTAAAAAAAAAAGAAATTTAGGTACACTGAAGCATCTTATAACATTTCAGATAATACACCTAATACCATTCTCTCACTTAAATTAAGATAAAATGAAATGCCAAAGCAAAATGCTACTTGAGTACTTACTATATGCCAGATACTTTACATGCATCATTTCGCTCAATTCTTCTTATCTTCATTTTATATAGGAAGAAACAGAGGCTTCCAGATGTTCAGTCACTTGTTCAAGGTCATTGACAAAGCTGGGATTCAAACTTAAATCTATCTCCATAACTCCTGTGCTTAACTGTTAAGCCTTCTAGTATTTTCAGTACTCCTTATGTGCTAAGGCACAGGAAATACCAAGGTAGTCCAGAGTACTGCTAAGTTTTTCTGCATACACCCAGGATTAGCTTTTGCTTTGATGTCCAAATAAAACAGCCTTCCATGCTTCTGCAGTAAGTAAATATATATATATATATATTAGTAAACCAAATATTTCTGATAATTCTTGGGGATGTTGACATTTGCTTGTTTTCTAACAACAATTTGTTCATATTTTGCTATCTCTTCATAGTTACAATGATATAGGTGACAACTTGAAGCCCATCTCCAAGAAGCACACATTACTTTGGGTTTCAAAATTTAGAATTCTGTAAGGGTATCAGAACGGAAGTGCAACCTAGGAAAGAAAATTTTAAGCTCTGTGTCAAATATTACTGTACTTAACACTCATGGCCAGCCTGGTCCCTGGGACCCACATTGACTGCCTCTCTCCCTGAGCTTTGACCACATTTTGGGCTGTCTTCCTTCCATTTGTTCTCGTGATTATGTTAGCTCTAATGTCACATCTTTAGGCTTGCCAGGGAAAACCAAATTTTTGTTTCCAGTGAAACAAAATGTGCCTTTATTTTAATTTGTTCATTCTCATTGCTCTGTGGTATTCCAATGATGAATATATTTATGAGTATTGATGGAATTTTTTTTTTAATTTAAGGCTATTGCAAAGTAATACTGCTGTGAAAATCCTTGTATATGTCTGCTGGTGAACATGTGCATGCATTTCTGTTGATATATAAACAGAATGCAGTTTCTGGATTGCAGAGTTTTCTGCAATCCATCAATTGTTGAACTATGTTCTGCTTTGATAACTGCCAAGCAGTTTTTTTTTTTTTTAACTTGGTTGTCCAGTTTCTGCTCACCTCCCACTTTTAACAGCAAATGGAAGTTTCTGTTGCCCCACATCCTACTTAATACCTGGGATGACTCATGAATTTTAACTCTTGTGGAGTACATAATGAAGTTCTTCATAGTGTTAATGTTAATTTCCCTGATAACTAATAAAGTTGAATACTTTTTCATGTTTACTGATAAGTTAGATATCTTTATTTGTGATGTACCCATTTTTTATTAGATTATTTGCTTATTTTTAAAAAGCATCTTATTTCTTCATTTATATGAGAGAGAGAGCACATGGAGAGGTAGAGGGGGCTTAGTAGGGAGAAGGAGAGAGAATCTTGAGCATACTCTGCACTGAACACAGAGCTTGATGTGGGGCTTGATCTCATGACCCTGAGATCATGACCTGAGCCAAAACCAAGAGGTGGAAGCTTAACTAACTAACTAGCTTGCTCATGTGCTCAGTTTGCTTATTATTATTTTTTTTAATTGAGTTGTAGGAGTCTTATATATTGTAGCTATGAGAACTTTGTTGGACAAATGTATTGCAAGTATATTCTTCTATTTTGTGCATTGCCTTTCACTTTCTTAATGTTCTTATTTTAATTCCCGTTAGTTAACATACAGTGTTATGTTATTTTCAGGTGTACAGTATAGTAATTCAAGATTTCCATACATCACTCAGTGAACATTGCAACAACTGTGCTCTTTAATCTCTACCACCTATTTAACCCGTCCCCCCACTCATTCTCTCCTCTAATAGCTATTACTTGTTTCCTCTACAATAAAGAATCTGTTTCTTGGTTTGCCTCTCTCTTTTTCCCCCCTTTGCTTGTTTTGTTTTGTTTCTTAAATTCCACAGTGAGTGAAATAATGGTATTTGACTTTCTCTGACTTATTTCACTTAGTATTGTATGCTCTAGCTCCATCTATGCCATTGAAAATGGCGGGATTTCATTCTTCTTTACGGTTGCATAATATTCCTCTGTGTGTGTGCGTGTGTGTGTGCGCACGTGCATGTGTGTAATATTGCTTCTTTATCCATTCATCAGTTAATGGACACTTGGGTTTATTCCATATCTTGGCTATTATAAATAATGCTATTATAACATAGGGTTTCATGTATCCCTTTGAGTTCGTGTCTTGTGTTCTTTGGGTAAATACCCAGTTGTTCAATTGCTATATCATAGTGTAATTGTATTTTTAACTTTTTGAGGAACTTCTATACTGTTTTCCATAGTGGCTGCACGAGTTTCCCTTCCCAAAACAGTACCTGGGGGCTCCATTTTTTCGAGGTCATCACCTACACCTGTTGCTTCTTGTGTTGTTGATTTTAGCCATTCTGACAGGTGTGAGGTGATATTGCATTGTATATTTGATTTGTATTTCCCTGATGATAAGTGATGATGAACATCTTTTTTATGTGTCTATTAGTCATCTGTATGTCTTCTTTGGAGAAATGAATGTTTATGTCTTCTGCCCATTTTTTTAAATGGATTAGTTGTGTTTTGGGAGTTATATTTTATAAGTTTAAAATTTTTTTTTAATTAAAAAAAAAAAGGTTTTATTTATTACAGAGAGCAGAGAGGGTGTGTGCAATAGCAGGCGGAAGGGACCAAAGGAGAGGGAGAAGCAGACTCCCCGCTGAGCAGGGAGCTCTATTCAGGACTCAGTCACAGAACCCCAGGGATCAGGGCCTCAACCAAAGCAGATACTTAACTGACCAAGCCACCCAGGTGCCCCAAGTTTTATAAGTTTTTTATGTGTTGGATACTAACTCTTTATCAGATGTGTCATTTACAAATATCTTCTCCCATTCCATATATTGCCTTTTAGTTGTGTTGATTGTTTCCTTTGCTGTGTGGAAACTTTTTATTTTGATGAAGTTCTGACAGTTTACTTTTGCTTTTGTTTCCCTTGCTTTAGTGGACCTATGTAGAAAAAGTTGCTATGGCCAGTGTCAGAGAAGTTACTGCCTGTGTTCTCTTCTAGGATTTTTATGATGAGAAAACCAGAAATTTAAAAATTAATTGAAGGGGTGCCACATTCTTCCCATAGAATAATCTTTTTACATTATTATTGTTGAGCCTGGAGTATCTGCATTTGGATTGCTCCACCAAAATCCAAAGTTATGTCAAGGATAAGGGAGAGACACTATAGGTTTCTAGTCAGATTTCACCATACCAGTCCTTCAAAACAGAGTCCACCACCAAGATAAACATGTAGTACATTATTTACAGCACAGGAAATGTAATAATTAATAATGATAATAAGGTTTTGAATCACCATTTTGTTCTTGCTCTGGCCAACAGGTATTCAGAAGTACTGTGGTCCCAGCTCTGATTGTCCTGCCCTCAGAGAGCCTACAGTCTTGGTGGTTGTTTTATATTTGAATCTTGTGATTTTCTAGATTTTTTTTTTTTAGAAAGATTTTATTTTTAAGTAATCTCTACACCCAATGTGGTATTCAAACTTAAAACCCAGAGATCAAGAGTCACGTGTTCTACCAATGAATCAGCCAGGCACCCCAATCTTTTTTTTTTTTTTTTAAACTTGATTCTATCTCTATTGTCATCTTGGTTCTAACCTTCACTTGAAAGTAAGCTGTCTTTTGAACTTCCCTTACTTATTCTTAGGCACTGCCATAGAAGAGGCAGCCTGTCTTGGTAGATTTCTTCTCAATTTTGAAACCCCAGTTTATGGGGCTTCACAACACTCCTCTGACCACTGTCTTCCTAGTACAGTAGTTGTAAACCAGGAAAGTACAACAGAAGAGCCTGTTTAGCTTTTACAAGATCTAGATGATCTGGTCTTCCCCAGGAATTTCTGATACAATAGGTCTAGGGTAAAACCCAACACCTGGGGTGGAGCCACAACTGGGTATCAGGTTGCCCTTTGAATACTAGAAGCACATTTTCTGGGCAACAGAGATGTTGCCACATCTTTAAAATTAGAATGTGTTTAAGAGTTTCTTTATTCCAGCCTCCTTCATTTAAAGTTGAGAAAATTGGAGTTCAGAAAAATTAATGAACTGGCCCAAGGTGGTATATTTATTAAATGACAAAGCCAAGATTCAAGCCCAGGTTTACTGACCCCAAATTCATGGATTTTTACATGACAAGATGTTCTCTCAAAGAACTGTTGGGAGAGATTAGATCCTTTTAGATTTTATTTGGTTTTTGAATGTGGTGTGTAAAAAAGTGACATGGCATTGTATTGCTCTCTTCATGACCAATTCTAAGAAACTTTGCCTATGTAACTTTTCACAACTAAGTCTGGTACTCAGTACAGAGGAAAACCCAAGCATAAATACTGTTTAAGCCTGGCTCATTAGAAATGTGCATTCTGAAATTTGGATTAGGAAGGACAAGACATGTTTTAAAAATTAAAACACTTTTTGATTCACTATGAAGCAAAATTCATAGTCCCTCTTTAATAATTCTACATAATAAAAGAGCTTGTGTTGGCCTTTGCACTTGTGTAACTTTTTATGTTTTCATAGAAAAACCTCATTAAGACATGAAATAAAAAGATAGAACAGGAAACTCAGTATTCAAACAACTTAAGATGCAGCCAGATGGGTAGCTTAGCTATCTAAGATAAAGCCAGAGGCTCTTAATAATCAAGTGAAAATTCTGAGATTTTTCTGAAAAATTATTGTCTCTGTGCCTGTGTAAATCACATTTTTCTGACCCTCAAAGCACAGAGCTGTTAAACTATTCTCTGATAATTTGCACCTAAAAAATGATAGGGGAGTGGCACTAGGTGGCCTCAGTCAGTTAAGTAGGCTCAGTTTTCTGCCTTTGGCTCAGGTCCTGATCCTGGGGTGCTGGGATTGAGCCCACTTTGAGCTCCCTGCTAAGCAGAGAACCTGCTTCTCTCTCTCCCTCTGCTGCTCCCACCTTCTTCACCCACTCATGCTCTCTCTCACATGTTCTGTTAAATAAATAAATAAATAAGTAAATAAATAAAATCCTAAAAAAAAAAAAAAAAAAGAAAGAAAGAAATGAGAGGGGGACACTACATAGTATCTTCTGTGTAGATGTTATCTGATGTCCTCTATCATTATTTAGATGGTAATGATGAAGTTCTAGAATATAGGTGAGATTCCATGGGGTGAGGTCTGGAGCCGATGACCAAGAAAGAATTCTTGAGACATCTTTGGTACAGAATGGTGGTTTATTAAAGCACAGGGACAGGACCTGTGGGCAGGAAGAGCTGCTTCCCCAGGGATGTGAGGAGTGGTCTATTATATACCTGTAAATTGGGGAGGGGACTAGGGATGATGTAAGTCTCTAAGGAATCTTGGAAGCTAGGTTTCTAGGACCTTGAGGGGCTAGCTATTGTCTGGGGAAAAGGTTATTCATTACCAGTAATAAAACCTTTAGGTGTTTATCAGTGGGCCATATGCTTGGGAATGATTGTCAACACTATCTTGGAGGTTTAGAGATAAAGTTTCCAAAAGAATTGTTAAAGTAGACTTACAGGATCCTGGTTAGGGGTGTGGGGTTGTTCAGTCTAGGATTGCCCTTTGCTCTTAGAAAAGCCTTAAGGTGGGGGTAGTTGAGTCCCGACAGAAGAGTCACTCTGCCTGTTTTAAGGGCTTGTCAGTAGGTAAGGAAATTTAATAATTTTTCTTCTGCCTCTGTTTCCCACATCAGTAAGACTTGAGGTCAAGAAAGGTATCCCTTTATGAGAGTCAAAATGACTAAGTGTCAGTGCCATTAGCTATAAATATGAGGTCCTTCGACTCCCAGCCATGTCTTCAAGCTCTTTCTCGGGACCCCATGCTAACTTTTTATTCTTAAGCAGTAGTTGAGTGACTTCAATTCTTTCTCTCCTTATTTTTTGCTCTTCAGAGTCTTCAAACACATGAAACACTTCCCTGCCCCAGATTCTGGTCTTCTGTGAAAGGTACTGTACTTATTTATGAATACTGTTCTTAATCCATGAATAATTATTGCTGACTACTATGTTCCAGGCACTGAGCCCTCTATTGTCCATTCTATGGTGAATAAATCATACTTAATTCTACCTTCATGTAGTTTATAATCAGGATGGGGATAGATAGAGGTGTTAAATAAATATGATTACAAGTTGTGATATGTTCTAAGAAGTAAAAGGATAAAGGGTTTTTAGAGAATGAAGCCAAGGTTTTGGGTGCAATAACATTTAAGGTGAGATCTGAAAGTTGTATAAGTGCCAGCTAAAATAACAAATTGGGCAAAGTGTTGCAGTCAGAGAGGGCAGTGTGTATCGGAACCTCAAGAGTTTGCTAAGAAATGGTAAGGTGACCATGACCTTGTGCTTCCCTTAGGGATGCTAAAAAGAAAAGTTTGAAGTGGAAAAAAAAAAAGTGTGGCATGGAATAAAAGAGGTAGGTGGAAATCGGAAAAGTGAATTTTTGTTTTGTATATAGATCAACCATTGTCAGTTCAACTTCTTTGATTAGGTTCATTGTTTTATTTAGACCCCACTTTTCTCTCAGAAAGAAAAAATGTAACTTTTTTGTTAAGACATCAAAGTCTACTGCATTTTTAATGTTTTTGTTATTATAGTTGCATGAAAGGGAGGAATAACTTTTTCATTGACCTTTGCCATGTGGTCTATGCACTGGACTAGTCTGACTTCTGAATTTTCTTTTATTTGACTTATTTTACTTCATTTTGTCTTTAACTCAAACTCTACTCAGTCATTATGAATTTCTTAATCTATGTGAAAGTCACAGTATGGAAAATGAAGTCAGAAAACCATAGAAATTTAGGTGAAAGAACAAAGAAATTATTATTTCATTTGTGGGTATCTTGCTTTAAAATTCTCTAAGAAACATTTTTTATTCTCTCTGTGTTAAATAATTAGAAAAAGGCAAATTGATGAAGTATTTACAGTTATAATTTTAACTTACTTTTCTTGAGTTGTGCTTTTTATTTCTAGGACTGTTACATTTATAGTGAGGATAACAGAGAAATCCTTTCCTAGGAGCTGTCCTAGGAGCTGTCTTAGGTGCAACCCAGTGGTCCATTTGATTTTCTCAAAACAGAATCTCCAGTGATAGACCAACTGGGTGGGTAGGGTTTGGCTGCAAATTAGGGCAGGAAAATGAGCTTGTTTCTTAAATCACATAATATAAGGTTCAGACAGAATGAAAATGGTTGGAGAAAAACAATAAACCAACAGGGTGCTTTTCAATCACTAATCTTGAGTTGGTCTTACAGGGTTCAGAAATCACTCTTCCTCTCTCCAAGAAAATTATTTTACATTTTCTTCTTTCCTCAAATTTGCTGTTTCCTATTCCTTCTTTATCCTCACTTGAAGACTTGGCTTTTTATTCCACTGAGAAAATAGTAGCAATCAAGAGAGAACTTGTTTTTCAACAATAATGTATTCTACTTTGCATTTATTTTTATTTTTATTTTTTTAAAGATTTTATTTATTTATTTGACAGAGAGAGATCACAAGTAGGTAGAAAGGCAGGCAGAGAGAGAGAGGAGGAGGAAACAGGCTCCCTGCCGAGCAGAGAGCCCGATGTGGGACTCGATCCCAGGACCCTGAGACCATGACCTGAGCCGAAGGCAGCGGCTTAACCCACTGAGCCACCCAGGCGCCCTCTACTTTGCATTTAAAAATGGATAAACTTTTTGTGTTTCTGTCTAAAATCAACTCTCCACTTATGCATTGATTCCATTTCCTTTTGCCTATGGAAAGGTGTTGTTACCCTTTTAAATATATTCTTCTTCTCAGTCACCCATTTATTCCTCTCTTGAGGAGGATTCTATCTTTATACAAACAGGCTGTAGTTTTTCCCACTTAAAAAAAAAAATCCTCTATTGACCATAAATGTATCCTCTAACTACCACTTGTGTTTTTGTTGTTTTTTTTTAGTTTTTGTTTCTTTTTCTTTCTTTCTTTTTTATTTATTTATTTTTTTGCAATCTTTCAAACCAATAAGTAACAATTCTTGCCTTAGAGGATTCCAATAGGCATAGATTTCAGTTACACAATTTAATTAATAATACCTGTGTTTCAACACGGTTCAAGTTGCAGCTCCTATAGTATGTTAGCTGAGTAATGGCATAAACTACAAATTTGGTTGCTAGCTCTTTAGTTCACAGATCACCATGTAAATGTGTGCATCATTATTAGTGACCAATGTCACTTCTCTGCATGTGTTGGTGATTGGTCACTCATCTCAGTTCATACTTATGGCAAAGTGTAGTTCTGATGCCTTCCATTAATAAACTTCTATAGCATTTTATAAAAATGGAGACTAAAATCAGATATTACCTAATGAAGATGAAATCACAGCAAAGAAAGAAAAAGTGGTAGTTTTATTTTTAACTTTTTGAGGGACCTCCATACTGTTTTCCAGAGTGGCTGCTCCAGCTTGCATTCCCACCAGCAGTGCATGAGGATTCCCCTTTCTCCACATCCTTGCCAACGTCTGTTGTTTCTTGTGTTGTTAAGTTTAGCCTTTCTGACAGGTGTGAAATGGCATCTACATACACCCTGATATTTATAGCAGCATTATCTACAACAGCCAAATTATGGAAGAGGTGGAAGAGATGAATATATATATTTTTATACACACACACACACACACACACACACACACACACGGGAATATTACTCAGCCATCAGAAAATGAAATCTTGTCATTTGCAGTGCTTTGGATGGAGCTAGTGTATTATGTTAAGTGAAATAAGTCAGTCAGTGAAAGACAAATACCACATGATTTCATTCATATGTGGATTTTAAGAAAAAAGCAGATGAACATAGGAAAAAGGAAAAAAAAAAAGAGGAGACAAAGCCTAAGACTGTTAACTATAGAGAACAAACAGGGGGGATGGGCTAAATGGGTAATGGATATTAAGGAGGGCAGTTTTGATGAGCACTGTGTGTTATATGCAAATGATGAATCACTAAGTTCTACTCCTGAAACCAATACTAAAATTTCACTAAAGACTTGAAAAATTTAAAAAAGTGCTAATGCTGAAAATGTAATTTCAATTGGACATTCATGGAATTATAGAAGAAATAGCTGACCATGAACATGTGGACACTTGTGTTGTTAAGAGAATCTAGATTCGCAACTAGAGGATATCAGTAAAGGTAAACTTAGCAACATAAAGAAGGAAAATGGTTGTGAATGAAGGTGTCCCAGAGGAAGTGATGCTGGCAAACACTTCATGTTCAAAGAACTCTTGGAGACATTTCATGACTTTGAAAGCACATAAGATAAGTATAGGAAGTTGATCCAAATTTAGAAAGGAGTATGACAGTTCGTATAGAAAAGATGCTTGCTCCATATAGTAGCTTATACAATGAGATGAAGACAAGTTCTCTTCAATCTACTTTTTGTTGTTGTTGAATCTACTCATGGTAAGTTTTTTTTTTTTTTTAAAGAAATAAAATACTTTAACTCTCAATGTTTCCAATATTTAAAAATACAATGTACTAAATAAATATTAGTTTACTATTTATATATTTGTAACAAGTTGGAGAGTTTTTAATGTTCTGACAAATATTTTTAAAGGTCATGCAACAATCATAGTTTTCCCCATGATTATTAAGATCATTTTGCAGGGTTTCAGGTTGCATGCTCATTTTCGTCGTCTAGCACTAGCATACAAAGTGAAAGTTGCCTATGTTGTACTTAGACTGGGCAACTGGAAACCCTGCAGTTTAGAGTCCTGCTTTGTCTTTCTCCACTCATGCCCTTTGTCATACTCCTCTTCTGGCCCATGTTCTGGGTACTTGAGACTCCAAAATTTACTGTACCCAATGGCTCTGATTTTGCTTCTTTGAGCTTCTTCCCTGGTCAGTCCTCTTGGCATAACAAGTATGTATACACCTAAGCCTGAGGAGTGGTTGAAACACAATTCCATGCAAGAGGGGGCAAAACTGAATGAGAAGCATGGGGTGCTCTTATGCATGTGTGTGGTGTGGGATAGGGAACGGGATGAGCCTAAGAACTCAGCAGCCTCCTAAGGCCTGGAGAATCCACTCGAATTGCTGTCCTCAGCCTTACAAATGTTGGTGGCAGGCTAACTTCACAGGAAAATTTCTCAAAGGCAAGCTCTATGTTTTCTGCCTCTACTTTCACTATTCTTTTAAAAACTCATTCTTGTCAGGATTTTATCTCCGCCACTGAAACTGTTGGTATAACACTCACTGACTTCTGTTTTATCAAATGGGCTGTTCTCTGCCCTCAACTGTCATGGACCCCAAGGAGTAATTGACATTAGTGATCATTTCCTCCTCTTTGAATTGCTTGAAATGCTTTGAATTGCTTTGAAATGAGGCCAGTTCCAGGCTGTCTTGGTGATCTTTCTGTTGATCCTTAGCTTCCTCTGCTGGTTCCTTTTCATTTTCTATCTGTCCAACTTTGGTGTGTTCCAGGGCTCAATCCATGGATTTATTTTCTCTATTTAGTCTTCCTTCCTTGTTGATGTTATCTAATCTCATAGCTTTCAGTATTATTTATCTTCTGACAACTTCAAAATGTATAGCTCCAATTTATAGTTGACCTCTCCTGGGAACAATTGATTCATCAACCTAACTGTCTATTCTGTATCTCCAGTTGGATATTCAAGATATAAATACTGATAGTGCCCCGTTAGCAGTCTTAGCCTTTTCTTCAAAAGGTACTCAAAGTATAGCTTAAGAAAATCAATCACTTTTGCTGTTACCTCCTAAGTCCAAACCAATATTGCTCACTTGGTTATTGTAATAGTCTCTTAACTGTTAACCACATTTGCCCATATTTCAACATGGAGACAAAGAAGCACTTTTAAAATTCTGAATCCGATCATGTCACTCTCCTCAAAGCCTGCAGTGTCTTCCTTGCCTCAGTGAGACTAAAATCTAAGAACATAGCTTTTATAAGAGGCTTAAATACCTGTTTTTTACTTCATGGACTTCATTTCCTACTCTTCCCTCTTTTGATATGGTTACACTGACTTGTCCTGTCAATATGCCAAGTATCTACAGTCTCAAGGTCTGTATAAAAGGGTATATTAACAAAGAGCTCCAAAACGTCAGTATCAATAGCATTTAAACTCAATGAGAATTTATTTCTTATGCAGTTTATAGCCTACTATGGTTTGGAGATAGTCAGGATCAGGGACCACTGGCTTTGTTCCACACCGTCATTTGAGACACAGGCTCCTTCCATCCTGTTGTTCTTCACGCTCCCAACTCCAGGACTGTAGAGTGTTTTCTATTCAGGTAATGGATAAAAAGAGAAAGAAAAAACATGGAGGATTATGAAAGAGGTTTATTGGAGGACACTCTATGAACTTGATCTCATGGCCTCACCTGCAGGGGAGACTAGAAATGTAAATGTAAATGTAAATGTAAATGTAAATCAAATTTATACTATGAGGAAGTGTCTGTTTCAATCTCTACTTTATCCTCAGTACTTACAATAGTGCTCGGCACAAAGTAGCCACCAAATAAGTATGTGGGATGAATAAGTGAATAAATGAATGAACTCCAAAACTAAGGCTGAACCTTTAGATAGAGACTGAATTAACTCTGATGCTAGGAGTCAACTGAACTAGGGTCAACTAGGGGAATATTTTGCCATCCCTTTAATTCTGTTCTTCATAATTCTGTTCTTAATCTTAATATGTTTAAATATGTTTAAATAAGAGGGTATTGTTTTTTCCTTTATAGTACACGGTAGATGAAATTGATGTTCTTAATTTAAAAGATCTCTGTTTTCACAATAAAAATCTCATATTACAAAACATTTTTTACTTTCCTACATCCCTGCAGCAAATAAATTCACTCTTTTTTTTTTTTTTAAGATTTTTTTATTTGACAGACAGAGATCACAAGTAGGCAGAGAGGCAGGCAGAGAGAGAGGAGGAAGCAGGCTCCCCGAAGAGCAGAGAGCTCAGTGCAATGCGGGAGCTTGATCCCAGGACCCTGGGATCATGACCTAGCCAAAGGCAGAGGCTTTAACCCACTGAGCCACCCAAGCGCCCCTAAACTCACTCTTTGATTGAAAAGTTGACAAGAAAGACAGAAGACCTTGTATTTTTTTCTCTACCCTAAACTTTCTACTTATCTCACATTTTCTTGTATTTGTAAATGTAATTTCATTCACACAAAACCTTAGAGGGCAGTGTGGTAAAAAGCATCACTGGACACATATTTAGAATTACAATGTTGTACACATATACATCATGCTATACTAATACACACATGTCATCTCACAAATACTGAGTTTAGAACTACTGTAACCCATTAAGAGGAATTAGCTCTGTTAATAGAGCAAATTTGATACAGGTAAATAGGTAATAGGCCCAAGTATTTTTCAAGGTCCCTTAATAAATTCCAAAATGTTTTCACAATTTTCTTTTCCTGCTTATTCTTGAATAATCCATCTAACTAATTGGCTTTCTACTGGTGCTATGATGTTTTGTGTTGGTAGAACTACTGCTAGTGGGTATCATATATTCTTTCTTCAGTTTGATTTAAAAGTTTAGATTGTCAGCAGCCTTGCAAATCCTTGTTCTTTTTATGCTCTTCCACAGCCTTTCTTCTTTACCCCTGCCATCACTGCTGTGGTTTAGGCATTTATCTTTCCTGCCTTGGATTTCTGTAATAGCCTTGTAACTTCATGTCTCCCCTCTGTTCCACTTCCAGTTCATTTTCCTTCCAGCTACTAGAGTTCTTTTTCTAAAGTGCAAATAAAGATCAAGTGAAGTCCAAGAATTAAAATAATGGCATAAACAAAAATAGAAATTCTGGGTAAGAAATTCAGACACAAGAATATCCACTTTGTCCTTAATACCCCTAAGCATAACACCCCACAGAATAACCTTCTCTGTTAGTTGGGTTTTTTTTTTTTTTTTTTGGTCAGTTTTTTTTTTTTTTTTTTTTGTTTTTTTTTTTTTTTTTTGTCAGAATGAAGATATATCTTATCCTCTTTTCTGGTCAGGAGTGGGTTATTGACTAAGTTTGGACCATGAAATCATAAATGGAAAATTTCTATGGTGCCTGAAAAAAGGCTCCTTAAAGGTAGTTGGCTCAGCTGAGAGGTGTTCCTTTTATTCTCCCCTTTTTCCTTCTGTTGTTAATCTAGACTATGTCAGCTATCTTGGACCAAAATGACTTCAATGATGGAAGTTAAATAATAAGGATGGCAGAACAGAAAAAATATGAGCCTGTTTTGCTGATGCCACTGTAAAATCACCATGCCAGCTCTGGATGTCTTTCATATGATAAAGAATTAACATTTTCTTTTTTATTGTTTTGGGGTAGTATTCTTGCTATATGAAGACAAAGCTAATCTAACAATTTGTGATAGTATAAATAGCATGAGACTTAATTTGTTTGAATTTGAGGAGATGCCTGGAAGGCCTTCCAGAATTGTCCTTGAAATAGTAAGAAATAGGGGACTGGAAGATAAGTAAGAAAAGAGAGAGGTTTTGAGTCCTCTATTTGAGCCTCTATTATGTGTAAGTCACTGTGTTAAGTCTCAAAAATAAAAATATTAATGATTTTGAGATGACCTCTTTCCTACTCACAAATGGCTTCCAGTTTAGTAGGAGAAACATTTAGATCACATGGCGATAGGTTATCAAATAAGGTACAAAAAAAAGACAAGTTTAATTATTTTTAGTAAGTCAGGGAAGACTCTTATAATGCCATCAACACCTGATGTTGCAAATTCCTTTGGACATCTTAGTCCTCATATTATTAGACTTGTCTTCAGCATTTAACATAGTTGGTGGGAGAAGATTGTATTTTCCAAAGTTGGCTGCAACAAGGCCACATGCTCCTTCCTCATGCTCTTCTGCAACCTTGCCATTCCCCTGTGAAGTGGTAGAGTCTCCTTCCGTTGCCTTTGGGTCTAGGTGTGCTTGGGACTTGGTTTAAGCAATAGAATGTAGCAGAAGTGATGCTACCTGATTTTCAGGCAAGGTCACATAGGGCAAAGCAGTTTCTCTCCTGTTAGCTGGGAGTTTGGCATAGAGGCCCAAGCTTTCACTAAGAAGATGGACTAATTGAAGCCGCCAGGCTGGGAGAAAGCTGGGCCCCATCGGAGGGGCTACATGTAGATGCTCCTGTCATCAGGTCTTGTCTTTGAGTATTCTCAGGCCAGGTACCAGGCATATGAATTAAAGAGTTCCAGATAACTCCAGCTGATCAATGCTCAGCCTTCTAGTCAGTCCAACCTCCAACTCTTCCAGCTGGATTGCAGATACTATGCAGATACACGCCATCTTTCTGTGCTCTTTCTGAATTCCTAACTGATGGAATCCATGAGCATAATAAAAAACCTACTAGAATAGTTTGTATTTCTTTGGTGTTAGTTGTGATCTCTCCTCTTTCATTCATGATTTTATTTATTTGGGTCCTTTCTCATGGCTTTTTTTATAAAGTTCCAATTGTTTACTTGATATCTTGTGTATCTTATGGACATCTCAAACATGATGTGTCCAAAACCAACAGACTAATTTTTTGCCTCAAAATTACCCTAATTTTCTCCATCTTGGTTAATGGCACTTTCACCTTCACTTATTTATCCAAAACAAAATTTATTCTAAAATTAATCTTAAATCTATCTGCTCTTGTCTGATGATGTGTTACCATACTGGTTCAAGCCACCCAAGTTCACTGATTTGGTATAGAATTTGGAGCTCTACTCTGTTTCTTAGAGTTGCAAAGCTGTGGGTGAATCCCATATCTCTGACTCCTATTCCCCACTTCTGCTTCATCATTATAGAGTATCTATATCTATGTTAGGGCAAGACAATTGAAACCACTGTAAATGGAAGATCTGAAAGTGAATGTCTCTCTCTACCCCACCTTGCAGGGTGGCAGGGGAATTCTCTGCTCCAGAATCTGCCCCAATCATGAATGAAGATTAACATTTTGTTCTCTTGGTAGCATTTAATTTTAGGGAGGAAATTGTTTTTTATTTATTTTTAATTTTTAAAATTATTTTTATTTTTAAGTTTTTATTTAAATCCCAGTTATATAACATACAGAGTAATCTTAGTTTCAGTTGTACAATATAGTGATTCAACACTTCCATATTTCATCCAGTGCTCATCACAAGTGCATGCCTTAATTCCCATCACCTGTTTAACCCATCCCCCACCCACCTCCCCTCTAACCATCAGTTTGTTCTCTATAGTTAAGAGTCTGTTTCTAGATTTGTCTGTCTCTCTCTTTTTCCCATTGCTCATTTGTTCTGTTTATTAAATTCCATATATGAGTGAAATCATATGGTATTTGTCTTTCTCTGACTGGATTATTTTGCTTAGCACAGTATTCTCTAGCTCCATCCACATTGTTGCAAATGGCAAGATTTTGTTCTGAGTAATATTCCATTGTGTGTGTCTGGGTATACACATATATCTAGAAAGAATACACACACACACACACACACACACACATACACACACATATCCCATATCTTCTTTTAAAAATTTTTTAAAAATTTTTTAGGAAATTGTTTTTTATTGGGGAAAATATCTTGGTAAGCCACTTGGGGTTAGAAGTCAGACCTAAAAACACAGATATTGCATGTGACATGTTGGGCAAGTAAAGAAGGTGGATAAACTGATCTGCCTGAAGCTAGGAGATGAATTTAATTTCATGCTGGAGGAAAGTGAAGGGGAGAAGAATGGAGAGAAGATAAGTGGAAAGAGATGAGCCAGGACACAGTAGAAAGCAGGGTTTCCAATGTAGGACATTTGGAATTTCTCTAAAAGGAACATTAGACCAATATACATGAGAGGGGCTGAAAACTTGATCCACAGATATTATGTGAAAAACCAGAGGAACCAAAGGGATTGCAGCGTAGGAGGGGCCATCCTTCATTTCTGCATATGTCCTGAGGGTTGAACTCTCTCATCTCTATTGTCAAGAATACTGAAAGCTAAATCCCATGGCCAAGGCTAGCCAGAATTCAGGATGATTACTGGGATGGGAGTTTTGTGATCATTTTAGATGTGACTGCCTGTAGGTGCCTTCCCTGGAAAAATAAATACAAAGTTCCAAAAATAGGCCAGAATTCCATATCAATCTGAGAAGAGTCATTTTTATCATATTCACTGTTTTCATGTTAAAGGGACAGTAGGCCAAAGTAGGTAGCAACATCATCCCTCAAAAGTCCCAATCCCTGGGGCCAGTGTTATGTGGAAGGGAAGAGGATAGCTGAACTGTATCACCGTTCTGACTGTTTCTGTCATAAACGGTTCTTTTTAAGACTATTGGTATTAGGAGTACTTAATTTTATCAGCGTGAACAGATTGAAGGGAAATTAGAAATACTGGTATGTATTGAGAGCCATAATTTTTCTATCAGGCTGTTGAACTGAGCTTTCTATTACAAGGTGACTTTGGTTAATTTTAAGCATAAAAGGTTCATGAGAATTCAGCCTATGCTATGTGAAAGGAAATTTCTTTCTGAGAGGCTAATGTTTTTTTATTGCCATAGGAATTAAATTATTAAAAGACTTAATTTATGATATTCTTTGAAATGGTGAAAAAATGTAGGAGTTGATTCTAGAAGAGATATAGAAAGAGATATCAGTTTTAAGTAGATTAGCATACTTTATCTTTTGCATGCAGCTTTTTAAAGTGATCTGGGGGTGGAATCTGGTTTATTTTATAAAAACATGGAATACTCAAACAAAAGTTTGAGTACCTCTGTGATCACTTGAACCTTCTCACTGAGGTGAGCACCTTGCCAAAGGAAATAATTTTACTTCTCTGGCAGGGCTACTTAGAGAATCCAATTCTCCTCTGATTAATGTAGCACTATTTCAACCATTTGATTGGAACGATCAAGATCATTTTGCTTCTCCTGCAGTATTTGAATGTGTATCATGATTTCCAGTTCAGGGCCATATTTAATATGCAGATTGGTCTCTCAATACTCGAAAGCCATGACTATGCTTAAATTGCTCCAAATCCCATTGGAGTGCCATTTATATAATCACTATTAAGCCATAATCTGGCCTCTGGATATCTTTATGTTTCAGCTACTGGTAAGTAATTTAGAGTGATGCTGGCAGATAACTGATAACATATAACGTATCAGATGATTGCACCCTCACAGGGCAGATAACTGCTAGTACATTTTGTCCTTAGCCACCCCTGTGAATCTGAGTTAGGGCTAGAGTGAGGAAAGTTTGTCATTTCAGTTGTCCTTAGCCATGGCCCAGGGCAAATGTACTAGCAGCCATGCAGCAGGCCTACACTGGCTCAGGGCCACAAGTGGAGGTATTTTGGCAGCTGGTTAAAAATGCCAGTGGGAATATTGGAAACAAGTCTCAGTATAAGTTGCACTGCTTACTAAATGCCAGAACACATGTGGCTACCATTTCCCTCTTACCTACCAGCTATTTCTTTTTTGTGGTGATTAACAGTCAGCCTCTGGGAAATGCCTTGCCTTAGGCTCTGGGCTTCCTGCCTGGGATACTCTTGATGCAAACCAAGCTGGTGTGATGAATCAGAAAGCAATTCCAAAACTGGACTTCTACACTGGGGACCACATTGCTTCTAGCCACAGAAGCACAATTGCCTATTTGATTCCTGGGACACTGATCTGTATCTTCAATGATGGGCATGAGTATGGAGTGGCTGAAAAAGTGCTAGACATTAGATTTGTCCATGACAGAAAAAATAGTGTGATTAATTGGTATTTTCTGGAATGGCATTTTAGCAGTGGTTCTCTAACCTGATCAGGACCCAGAATTACAAGAGGAACGTAAATCTAGAGATTTAGATCCAGTGCTTCTTGGCTAGGTACTGTGAGTTTTTGAGCAGCCCTTTTGGGAACCACTGATTTATGGGGATGACATTGCCTAGCATAAATAAAATGACTTGCGGAAAAGAAAGCAGGTTGGTAGACATGGTGATGGTGGATCTCTTCCAGAGGTAGTATAAAGACACTGTTTTAGTCTACATCTTTAAAACTATTGAGATTTATTTACATAATCCTAGAACAGATAGACCTCTTTATGTTTCACATTTTTTAGTAGCTGATTTTATGTATTTTGACAGCTCCAGATGGTTGCAAAATTTCAAATTTCTCTTTTGGACCAGATTTGAAAAAGCAAGACAGGAGGGTAGTTCTGTCCTCCTACAGTTGTTACCTCATGATATCCATTTCTTTCAACACAGTTATCACAAAGAAACTTGTGAGAACACAAATGGAAGGAATGGCATATTCCAGTGGTTTGAGGAAACACATTAGTGTCCTGGTGGGAATCTACTAGAAAAGGTGACAAAGTGGCAACAGTGGCTGCTGCTGTGGGATTTGTCTCTGGCCATCCATGGAAATGCCATTTCTTGCTTTCTGCCTCTGAGGCACCTGCTTAACAAGAATTACCATCTTGTCTTTAAAGGTGGTTTCTACAGTGATCTTCCTAACCCCTAGCCTGTCTTGGTTCATGTCCCTATTTTATGATCCCATGATTATACTTCTAAATGATAGTGTTTTTCAGTTTATTATATATTTTTTGAATTTTAGGATAATATTTTAGGGTGTAAGTTTTTCTCCATTACTCTATCTTTTTATTCCTGTGTTTAAATTACAGCTCGTTCTGTGCCTAGGGATAGGGAAGATTTATGTCGGGGGGACATCAGGAGTGAAGCAAAAGCTTCCATAACTATTTTTTTCCTGAATCTTAAACCTCATTATGATAGAAGAATTTCAGGCACAGATAAGATATCTTGGCCAGAAACATGAAGGGAAGCCTTTCTCAGAGTTTACTACCTTCTAACTGGAGGGTAGAAGATGAGGGGAAAGTGGGAACTGTGGGTCTGAAATGAAGAGATTGTACGCCCTGCTTCCATTGTAGAGTCTGGTTGGAAAAAGACCTGGGGGGGGGGGAAAGGTCACATTGCGAGTGCAGGGGTTGATGGAATGAATGGAGATTTGGAATAAAAAAATCAGAGCTGGCATCAGCCTTTTCAGACAGCAAAGAGTTCTGCAGCTGGTATGGAAATTCCTCTTAGAACCTGGGTCCAGTGAGGGTTTAAAAACTCATCGACAGGACCAGACTAATTAACAGGTCAGACTGAGATCAGGGTGTGCTGCCTTCAAGAAAGAACACTATCTTTGGCAGGTGTATTAGTTTGCAAGGGCTGCTGTAACAAAGAACCAGAAACTGGGTGGCTTAAACAATAGAAGTTTATTGTCTCACTATTCTAGAGGCTCAAAGATCAAGGTATACTTTAGCTTATTCCTTAAAGGCAATGAGGAAAGCTGTTTCTTGCCCATTTCTTTCAGCCTCTGGTGATGTGGTGGCAATTTTTGGTATTCCTTGGCCTGTAGATATACCCTGATCTCTGCCTCTGTCTTCACATCATACTCTCCCTGTTGTGTATCTGTGTTCACATTTCCCCTTTTTATAAACACCCCAGTCAAATTGGGTTAGGTTCACCTTCATGATTCCATCTTAACCTGGTTACTTTTGTGAAGGCCCTGTCTCCAAAAATGGTCCAAATCATTCTTCAAATAATTCAACCCATAACAGCAGGTGAGCTTGTTAGCAAGGAAACCAGCTGCAGTTCTCCTTACAGTAAAAGAAACATTTTCACCTTTAGCTAAGGGAATTCTTCATCAATGGAAAGGGGAAAATCCTCACTAGCCTCTGACTACCTGACAGAATCAAGCTTTCAATGTTTAGGAATGAACTGAGGGTAAAGGATGAGAGAACTTTTTCTTTCTGTGGTGAGGTGTGGGTTTCCCTAGGATAGAGAGAGAGGATTGGTCAAAAGACTTGTAGAAGTGGACTGTGTGGAAAGGAAAGGAAATTAAATGGAGAGGGGGGGAAAAGAGATGTGTTGGAGAGAGAAGGAATAGCCACATGGGACACCTCCTCTGAGTCTCTGCATGCCCTGTGTGATTCTGCTTTTCTGAGATGCACTGGATCTTTGGCAAAATACATATTGTACCTCCTTTATAGTCCTATGTATACTGCTCTGGGGAAGACCAAAGGCAGGAGGTCTGCAAAGATTCCTTCAATCATCTTGCAGGGATTCTGCAGAATGAGGGTTTCCTCTCCTGCTTCCCGTTCCTAATTGGAATCACCAGGGCTGTCATCATAGTGGAGTGAGCCATGGGACACCAGTGCAAAGGAGAGACAATAAATCTGAGCCACTCCATGGAGATCACAGACCACATTTCAAGACAGAAAAGGAAATGTCCTGCCCAATGTGATGTCATGAATGTTTAGATGACTGTTCAGACATTCTGTGGATTCCACTGAAGATTGAAGAATAACCTTTTACCAAGGTGAGACAACTTCCAAACCTGGACTTTTTTTTCACTTCAGATGAAATGAAAATCTTTTTTCATTTGTCATTCCTTCTCTAGAAGGAATTTTGTCATTCCTTCTCTAGAGAAAGGAAATGTGGTGAGAATGTTTTTAAAACATTTATGACCAATTTAGACATCAAAATGCTTTCATAAAACAATATTGATGACTTAAGTATAAGTGAATTGCAAGTTTTAGTTTGAAAAAATTTGCTTTCAAAAAACTAAATAGAAAAGCTTATTTGGAATGGGAGAGAGAAGATAACAAAGGAGATAAAAATGTTTAGATACATTTTGCATTTTGTATATCTTGTATTTATCCATGTGTTAGTATATTTTCCAGTACTCTCTATTTGATTTATTCTTTTTTTCCTCAATTTAAAATAAAAACCTTGTATTTGGTATGTGTAATGTATGTATGTGTTTATGTGTATTTTTAAGCTGGAACTCATCTACAACTTTAAAAATAGTCATTTATTTTCTGCATTTGGCCTATGTCTGAATATTACAGAATGAGTTAACAGTCAGCACCTTTATTCTCCTGCTTCAAAATATCAGCACTGTACAAAAGACATAGAAACACAATACAACATAAAAAATAAAGCATGAAAAGGAAATTTTAAACATGTTCCATCTCCTCTCTAGCCTGTAGGTCAAACTACTCAGTAGAGGGTACTTTCTTGAGGACATTTTACATGTTTAGTCTTTTGCATCCCTGGCCTATAGCACAATGTTTGGAATGAATAGGCCCTAGAAAATATTTGTTGAATGAATTAAACCCTTGGTAACTTTTCCCAAGCTAGATATCAGGAATATTTGCGTTTAACTGCTTTTTTCCCCCTGATCAGAGCTCGAGCTGGGACACCTAGCTCTATTAGTATTGGTTTCAGAACTTAGAATAAGCAGTGAAGAAGTGTCTCCATCCCTTTTTCCTTTGGGGGGGTAATTTTTTCTTTATACAGGGAAGGAGAATGACCACATTCATATTAAGAATAGTAAGTACAACCTCCAGGCAGCAGTACCATAGTAATGTGTGAATAAAGTAAAGGGAATAGTGCCCTCAACAAAAACAGTGGAAAGGAGACTTTTGTACTTTGTAAAATTAATTACTATTTACCAAGCAGACAACTGAATTTCATAAATATAAACTAATTTTTATTAATCAGATACTTCATACAATATAATCTTTTCTACTCTATCTTATGACAATATAATTCCTTCTTCTGTATGTAAACAATTTTACATCTTAGCAGGATTTATGAAGAAGCCATTTTATATCTATTTTAGAAAGGTTTATGAAGTTATACTCAACTAGTGAGTCATTCAACATTATATCGAAAACTAATGATGTACCATACCTTGGCTAATTGAATTTAAATGTAAAAAAGGCTTATGTTCTACTGAAATACTATTTTAAAATAAAGTTGTATTATACCTGCCAGTTCCTATGCTAAAATAGAATAATGGACTGATTAAGATCAAGAGCTTTGGAGACAGATAAGGGTCTCAGTTTTATGGTGAAATTCTGACTAGCTATGTGAACTTGACCTGATGATAAGTGATTATGAACATGTTTCAGGTTTCTGTAGGCCACCTAGATGTCTTCTTTGAAGAAATGTCTATTCATGTCTTCTGACAATTTTTAATTGGATTATTTGTTTCTTGGATGTTGAGTTGTATAAGTTCTTTATATATTTTGGGTACTAACTCTTTATTTATAGTATTTATACTAACCCATTCGCAAATATCTTCTCCCATTCCATAGGTTGCCTTTTAGTTTTTTTTATGGTATTCTTTATTGTGCAAAACCTTTTTATTTTGATATAGTCTCAATAGTTTATTTTTGCTTTTGTTTCCCTTGCCTCAGGGGATCTATTTAGAGAGAGGCTCTAAAGCCAGGGTGAATTTTTTAATTTGTTGGAAAGAAGCATTCATTGAGAGAATCTTGATGAAATTTGCTTTATTTAATTTTCACACAACTGTATGAGACAGGCATTATTTGTATTGCATATTTTACAGACTGCAGTATGGGTAGGACTTTGGGCCTGATGTTGCGGAAAGTAGGGACATATCACTTATCTTGAGTAGGAGAGCAGCAGGTTGAAAGTGTTTTAAGAAGAATAAAGAAGCTTTTTTAGTTTAATGTAGTCCCAACAAATTTGTTGATTTTTGCTTTTGTTGCTGGTGTTGTTGGTGTCACACCCCAAAAAGCATTGCCAAGACCAATGTCAGGGATCTTTCTCCTTATTTTTTCTTCCAGAAGTTTTATAGTATTGGGTCTTATGGTTAAGTCTTTAATCCATTTTGAGTTAACTTTTGTGAGTAATGTAAAATACGGGTCCAATTTCATTTTTCTGTGTGTGGTTAATCACTTTTCTCAACATCCTTTGTTGAAGAGACTACTCTTTCCCCATTGAGTGTTCTTGAGTCCCTTGTAAAGTATGGTTTGACTATGTATGTGGGGGGTTCATTTCTGGGCTCTCAGTTCTGTTCCATTGGTCTATGTTTATGAGAGTATCATACTGTTGTAATTAACTTGTTTTGAAAGCAGAAAGTAGGGGCGCCTGGGTGGCTCAGTGGGTTAAGCCGCTGCCTTCGGCTCAGGTCATGATCTTGGAGTCCTGGGATCGAGTCCCACATCGGGCTCTCTGCTCAGCAGGGAGCCTGCTTCCTCCTCTCTGCCTGCCTCTCTGCCTGCTTGTGATCTCTCTCTGTCAAATAAATAAATAAAATCTTAAAAAAAAAAAGAAAAAGAAAAAAAAGAAAGCAGAAAGTATGATGCCTCCAGCTTTGTTCTTTTTCAGGATTGCTTTTGTTATTTGGGATCTTTTGTGATTCCATACAGATTTGGGGATTTTTTTCCCCTTTCTGACAAAAATGTCACTGGAATTTTGATAGAGAATGCATTGAGTCTATATGTGGTTTTTGGTAGTTTGGATGTTTTAACAATGTTCTTTCAATCCATGAACATGGGATATTTTCCCATTTACTTGTATTTAGTGTCTTTTATCAAAGTAGTTTTCATTGTACTTCCACTTCTTTCGTTAAGTTTTTTCCTAAGTATTTTATTGTTTTTTGGTGTTCTTGTGAATGGGATTTTTCCTTTATCTCTTTTTTAGATATTTCATTTTTGGATGTAGAAACACAACTGATTTCTGTATGTTCATTGTATATCCTGCAACTTTCCTGAATTCACTGATTAGTTCCAATAGTTTTTGTTGTTGTTGTCGTTGGGTCTTTAGGGTTTTCTATATATAAGCTCATATCATCTGCCACTAATGACAATTTTACTTCTTTCCCTCTGATCTGAATGCCTTCTATGTCTTTGTCTCCCTAATTGCTCTATCTAGAATTTCCAATATTATGTTGAATAATAATTGTGAGAATGAGAATCCTTGTCTTGTTCCTGATCTTAGAGGAAAAAGTTCCAATCTTTTGCCATTGAGTATGATGTTAGTTGTGGGTCTGTTGCATATGGTATCAATTATCTTGAGCTATGTTCCTTCTGTACCCAAATTTTTGAGGGTTTTAGTATGTGGTATTGAATGTTGTCAGATGTCTTTTTTTGGCATATATTGAGATGATCATGTGATTTTAAAAAATGATTTATTTATTTATTATTTGACACAGAGAGAGAATAATAGTGAGAGAGGGAACACAAGCAGGGGGAATGGGAGAGGGAGAAGCAGGCTTCCTGCTGAGCTGGGAGCCCTATGAGGGGCTCCATCCCAGGAACCTGGGATCATGACCTCAGCTGGAGGCAGATGCTAATGGCTGAGCTACCCAGGTGGCCCAATAGTGTGATTTTTATCTTTGATTCTATTAATATGGTGTATTACATTTATTGATTTGTATATGTCAGACCATCCTTACATCCCAGGGATAAATTCCATTTGGTTATTCTGTATGATCCTTTTAATGTGCTGTTATATTTGGCTTACAAATATTTTATTGACCAAAAGCTTCAGCACAACAAAAGAAACAATCAGCAAAATGAAACAGCAGGCTACAGAATGGGAGAAAGTATTTGTAAACCATACATCAAATAAGAGGTTAATATTCAAAACATATAAAGAATTCACACAACTCAATAGCAAAAAATCCAAACAATCTGACTAAAAAAAATGAGCAGAGAAACTGAACAGATATTTTTCTAAAGCTGGCATATAGATGGCCGACAGGTACATGTAAAGGTGCTCAACATCACTAATCATCAGGGAAATGCAAACAAAAATGACAATGAGATCCCACCTTACACTTGTTAGAATGGCTATTATCAAAAAGAAAAGAGGTAAAAAGTGTTGATGAGGATGTGGAGAAAAAGGAACCCTTGTGTGTTCTTGATGGAAATGTAAATGGGTGGAGCCACTATGGAAAACCATATGGAGGTTCCTCAAAAAATTAAAAATAGGACATATCATTTCTAGATACATATTCAGAGGAAATCAAAGTAATACCAAGAAGATATCTGTATCATAAGTTTATTGCAGCATTATTTATATAGCCAAGACATGGAAACAACCTAAGTGTCCATCAGTGAATAAATGGATAAAGAAGATATTCCAACAATAAAAATAACAAAGATGGTTGGAAAAGGAAGTCCATATCGAATGTATTAGGTTTAAGAAACTGGTGAGACAGCCACATATCAATATCTTTAAATATTTGGAAGTATGGGTCTATGGCATATGTGAGAGATTAGAGTTAATTACTTAGCAAATATTCACCAGGGGTATGGAGGGACTCGCAAGAGTCTAGAGGCTAGAATGTGCTTAAGATTTATCCAGTTAAGGGACAGAAGATAGAGAAAAGCGACAAAGGAGAGAGAAACAGACCAGATAGAAAAAGTAGAGTCACCAAAATATAGAGAGTATGAATTTCAATGAATTAGGGTAGTGGTAAGAAGTGCAGCTATTGAAGACAAGGAAATGTTTATTATTGTAGAGTGTATGTAGAAAACCCTAGAGACTCAAATTTCACTGGACTAAAAGGCAGCAGTAAACTAGCTATATATATATATATGGTGAGTATATAAAAATCAATAGTTTTCATATAAACTTGCTAAAATCAATTAGAAAGCAAAAGGAATCAGCACTACCCACAAAGCAAAAGGAAATATAAATACTAAGAGATTACTTCAGTAAGAATTTTGGAAAAAAAAATAATGCTTCAGTGAAAGACATAAAATAAGATTTAAATTAAAAGAAAGAATATTGTGAACATGTTAACTTCTCCCTAGTTAATTGCTAAGTTGAATACTATTCCAAGAAAAATTCCAGTAGAAGTTTTTTTGGGAAATTTGATCTAAATTCCCACTTCTAATAGGAAAGTGATCTTTACAAGTCTTAAAAAGGTGTTACTCTCCAGCCTTCATTTATCCTAAATATCATTAAAAAATGAATATCATTCATACAAATATTAATTAAAAACATAAAAATATGAATTAAAAATATGAATACCTAAGAAATTCAGGAAATAGGAGCATAGTAGGGGGAAACTAACAATAAGATGTCCCATAGGGATTCAATAATCAAATAGTTCGGCATTGGCATTAGTATTGACAGATGAATCAATATATTTATGTAAGATTTACCCCAGTGTTGACTTTTTGAGCTCATACATCTTCTCACTAGAGGGACCCTGCAAATTCTCAAGCAAGACCAATAGTCTGTCAAAATCACAGATCCCACCAATTATCAAGGAAATCTTACCGTTTTTCAGAGGTCAGTGTTATTTTTATAGTTTTCCTGCACAGGGTCTCTGGTCACTGCTCTTTGCATTTGTTTTCCAATCTCTGCTTACCTCACCTACTCCCTCTGGCTACTTGCTGCTCTTTACTGCCCAATCTTAGTCATGTGTCTGATTCTCAACTTCTAAGTCTTTCAGAAAACCCTTGTGCCTGACCTTGCCCTACCCTCCCCACTCTTAGATCATGGACTAAATCTCTCTCTACTGCCCTCCATCCCATTGGCATACTTCTCTGGCTCACTCCAGGCTATGATGCAGTTCTGTCCAGGTCAGTTGCAAAGACATGATTTAGACTAATCTATGAAGTTCTTTAAAAATAGGAAATTATCATCATTCTGAGTTTATTTTTGTGTATGGTATAAGGAAGTGCTCCAGTTTCATTCCTCTGCCTGTGGCTGTCCAATTTTCCTAACACCATTTGTTGAAGAGACTGTTTTTTTTTCCCTATTGGATATTCTTTCCTACTTTTCAGAATACAGATCATTTACCTTAGGTTAGCTTTATTCCTAGGTATCTTACAGTTTTTGGTGCAATTGTAAATGGGATTGATTCCTTGATTTCTCTTTCTTTTGTCTCATTGTTAGTGTATAGAAATACAACTGAATTCTGTGCATTGATTATATATCCTGAGACTTTGCTGAATTTTTATATCAGTTCTAGCAATTTTTGGGTGGAGGCTTTTGAGTTTTCTACATAGAGTATTATGTCATCTGTGAAGAGTGAAAGTATGAAAGACCTATATGTGAGAAATTCATCAAAATCCTAGAGGAGAACATATGAGCAGCCTCTGTGACCTCAGCCACAGCAACTCCTTGCTAGCACATCTCCAAACACCAGGAGAAACAAAAGCAAAAACAAACTGTTGGGACTTCATCAAGATAAAAAACTTTTGCACATCAAAAGAAACAGTCAACAAAACTAAAGGCAACCTATGGAATGGGAGAAGATACTTGCAAATGTTTTATCAGATAAAAGGTAAGTATCCAAAATCTATAAAGAACTCATCAAACTCAACACTCCCAAACCAAATAATCCAATCAAGAAATAGGCAGAAGAAATCAACAAACATTTCTCCAAAGAAAACATACAGATGGCCAACAGACATGAGAAAGTGCTCAACATCACTCGGCAACAGGGAAATGCAAACCAAAACCACAATAAGAAACTACCTTATACCAGTCAGAATGGCTAAAATGAACAACTCTGGAAACAACAGATGTTGGCAAGGAAGCAGAGAAAAGGGAACCCTTTTACACTGTTGGTGGGAATGCAAGCTGGTACTGCCACTGTGGAAAACAGTATGGGAGTTCCTCAAAAAGTTAAATATAGAATTACCCTATGACCCAGTGATTGCACTATGAGGTATTTATCTGAAGGATAACAACATAGTGATTTGAAGGGGCACATGCACCCCAATGTTTATAAAAGCAATGTCTAGAATAGCCAAAATATGGAAGAACCCAGATGTCCATTGATGGATGAATGGATAAAGAAGATGTGGTGTATATATATAATGGACTATTACTCAGCTATCAAAAAGAATGAAATCTTGCCACTTGCAAGAACATGTATGGAACTAGAAGGTATGATGACAAGCAAAAGAAGTCAGAGAATGACAAATACCATATGATTTCATTTGATGTGGAATTTAAGAAAGAAAAAAGATGAACATGGGGGAAGGGGAAAAAATAAAGTAAGGTGAAAATTGAGAGGGAGGCAAAACACAAGGGTAAACTCTAGGAAACAAACAGGATTACTGGGGGGTGAAGGTGGGGGAAGGGATAATTGGATGATGCGCTTAAGGAGGGCACTTGATGTAATGAATGCTGGTGTTGTACACAGCTGATGAGTCACTAAATTCTACCTCTGAAACTAATAAAAGATAAAAAGAGAATAGAAAATTATCCCTCTCCCACCTATCTCCTTCAGATAAAACAATCTCTCTGATAAGAGTTGTCATTTAGGCTGTGAAAAATACTTTATTGTTTACACAAACTATAGAGAACCAGAAGCACATACTTCTGTATATAACCACTTGTGATCTGTTTTCTGAATATACCATTCAGGTTTCTGTACATATGCTTTAATAGCTTTCTTTTCATGTAACTGTTCTATGTCTTGAAATTCAGTTATCTTTTGCCAAAAGAAGCTTTACATAATTTGGGTTGATATTTCCTTTATTTTTTCCTTTTTCTGTGTATACCTGAAAGTGAATTAGAGATTTGACTTTTATTGAGTATTTTGGTTGGGGGAACTCAATAAACAGAGACTGTGATCTTTAAAAGTCAGATAAAGCAGTTACACCTCAGGCTTCATTTAATTCATCAGCACATTACTGAAAGTAATACTTAGAAAGGACTAGAACTGGGTAAAGTGGAAAGGACTTAGTTAAAGAATGGCACACATAAATGATCTCTTGTCCAAACATTTGAGATGCAAATTTTGAAAATCTGTATTTCCTCCTTCTTATGATTCACCCTTTCCCTTATCATTGTATTTTTCTCTGAAGAAATGGAAATCTCAAAGACGTCCACAAAGTTATATCAACAATTCAGTGCAAAAAGGTGAGATTCCTGGTCTAACATCCCAATGAAAAGCATTTCCAATGAACTCAGGTAACCCTTTCTTTAGTAGTCACATCTCAATGAAGGGGTTTTTGAGATCCTGATTCCCAAGAGTATTTCCTCAGGAGTAGATTAGTAATAGGATGATTTTTCAGGGGATCTTTTATTCCACAAAAATTTGCTTAAAAATGACTAAGTGAAGAGACAACCCCATTCAATGATAGTACACACTTGTGGAGAGCTATCTCAACACAGAGAATCTTAAATTGGCAAAACCAATTCTGTTCAATGCCAGAAACATCTTATACCTTTCAGGAACTAAAACTGAAAGTGCTATTTTTTTTATTTGAAGTGTTTTCTTTTCTTTAATTTTCATCCTGAGCCTTTAGTTCAGTGCTTCTGCTTTCTCCAGAAGAATATGAAATGATGAAGAGAAGGTGGAGTTAAGTGCATCTAAATTATAACAGACTTTTTCTGTTTGTAAAGGACTTTTTAGACTTACTCACTTTTCTTCTTGAACTTATTTTCAAAATGATAAAATAAATACCACAAGAACATTTACTGTGAACCTGAGTTTGAGGCCACTTAGGTTATGAAAATAGCAACGGTGCTATCTGTACCCTTTCATTTGCCTCAGAGTTTTGGATCGCTGTGGTGAAGAGTGAAAGAAGGCTAACGGTTATACCCTCTGGGGTTGTAGAAGGTGATATGACAGTTTCATTAATGAGAATCCCATAGTATGAATCTCCTGGACAACACTAGGAACTTACTTATCTTAAAGCACACCATCCATCCTTCCCTTTTCTTTATAGTTATTGTTTGAAAATATTAACCATATTTTGGAATATGGATGCTAGAGCATCCATGTCTGTTGGAACAGCTCACATTTGCCAGGTTTGAGGTGAATTCTAACACACCCACATGGGCCTGGAAGCCAGGACTGGGACTAGACTTTATTAATATTATTTTCTGAGTGAAAATATAGATGATCTACATGCATGTAAATATGTGCAAGGTGGGTGTCCAAGGAAAGGAGTGAATCCTGAGTCATATCTTTACCATATCAGGTTATTCTGGTGTTAAGATAAAAAAAAAATTTTTTAAAGATTTATTTTTTTAATTTTTTTTTTTATTTGACAGAGATCACAAGTAGGCAGAGAGGCAGGCAGAGACAGAGAGGGGGAAGCAGGCTCCCTGCTGAGCAGAGAGTCCGATACAAGGCTCCATCCCAGGACCCTGGGATCATGACCTGAGCCAAAGGCAGAGGCTTTAACCCACTGAGCCACCCAGGTGCCCCCGAAAATATTTTTCATTAAGGATACTTATGAGAACATAATATCATAGGTTTGCCAGTTCTCTGCAGGTACACTCTCATGTCTTCTAAATTTTGCATAACACGTAATCACACACAGACTCCCAGGCCTTTAGGTTGGGTTGGTAAAGCGCCAGTGTTTGAGAAAATTCTGGATCCCTTCTTTTCCTGCATTTGTAATAGGTTTTCTCCATATGTCTGCTCTCCTGGCTGATAAGAGGTACTGGCCCTGAAAGGGATTCTAGTTCCTTTTATCCTTGTGTAAAATTTTAAAAATGTATAACTCAGGGGTTGCCTGGATGGCTCAGTGGGTTAAAGCCTCTGCCTTTGGCTCAGGTCACAATCCCAGGGTCCTGGGATCGAGCCCCATGTCAGGCTCTCTGCTCTGCAGGTAGCCTGCTTCCTCCCCTCTCTCTCTGCCTGCCTCTCTGCCTACTTGTGATTTCTCTCTCTATATCAAATAAATAAAATCTTAAAAAAATGTATAACTCAGTATGTTGAGCATATCTGGCTTCTTTAAGACCCCAGACACATGAATACATGGCCTTCAGGAACCTTCAAATCTCTTAGAAGACTTCTGTTTCAAGATACACATCAGACATGGAAAGGTGGTGCTACAGACTGTCTCAAGTAGAATGAATCTACTCCAACCTCTTAACACAACAGCTCTGCCAATGTTGTCCTCTAGTCTAGCGATTTTCTTCTCTAAGGCTCGGCACTCATTTGATGCCTCTTTGGAGGACCCACCAAATCCTGGGTATATTCCTCTAAAGTGATAGTGTGCAACTTAAATGTAATAACCTGGGGAGCTTTATGAAATTTGGGACCCAGACTGCATCCCAGACCCTCTAAATTATTATCTCTAGTGGAGGGACACTCACATCAATATTTTTTTAAGGCTCCCAGATGACTCCAACATGCAGTCAAGGTTGAGAAGCACTATTGTAAAGACCATATAGCTTGCCAATGTCCTACTTAATCTCTACCACCTGAGGTGACTATAGATTATATGTTGACCGCTCAAGTAGAAAAGCTATTCTTTTCTTTTCTTTTATTTGGAAAATATATAGGTTTTAATACAACCTAAGCTTACATAAGCTTGAAAAATTTTAGTACGTAACTATATGATACATAAATATGGAATATAACATGTTTGAAACATAAGAGAATGAACACTGGTAAATTCACAGCCACCTAACAACTAGCATATTACCAGTTCCATTGAAGCTAATATGTTCTTCCCATATGTTCTGTCTCTCATGAATTTGATGGTTATCATTTATTTGCTTTTTAAACTAGAGTTATACTGCATATGTATGTATGCTTAAGTAATATAATTTTTTTTGAGTTTTATGAAAATTTTTATCATACTGTGTATAGTAGTTTTAACTTGTTTTACTCTTAATATTATGTTCTAAGAATCATCTATTTTTGTGTGTAGCTATAATTCATTCATTTACTACTATATGAGTGTTCATCTTTCCTGTCTGCAAACATATTTGGACATACTATTAGACACAATTTTCCTGCTTGTCTCCAGTTTTTGATATTATAAACAATAATGCTATGAGCATTTTTGGACATATATCCTAAAACAGTTCTTCCCCCTAAATTATAGGGGTGGATACTATGGGTCATTTTGCTTGACTTTTATTTATCTTCCTTTTAGGATGCCTTTTTGTTTGGCAGAGTTTGGAAGGCAATTATATTTCCTAGATTTCCTTGCAGCCAGAATTCTGGTATGGGTGTCTAATTCAGAAGAACTCACAGGGGACTTTAATTGAGAATTGAAGTCAGTGGAGAGATCTGTTTTATCGGTGGCTCTTAACAGGCTGCACATTTCTGGAGGTGCTGGCTTTCTAATCTAGCATATGGTTTCCTTGTGGTACAAAGATGGTGTGGTTCTGGAGCTGGTGGCTATAGTGAAAACCCCCTGATGGACTTGAGAAGTGATTTTCTGCATTGTCAGTTCAGTTTTGTGTTATGACTTCTCATTCCTGGAAGGTAAGCCTATAGTCTGTTTCTTCGGATAACTCAGTGATTATATAAGCCACTTATTAACCAGTAAGCATTTTCAGTGTGAACGTAACTCTTTCTATTGGAACACTGATAATGTCATAATCCATATCAAGAATAGGGCAGACCACAAAGTCTCAAGGAAATGTGAATATAAAACTAGTTTTCTGATTTGGTTGTGTTTGAAGACCTTACATTTACTATTGGAACCCGAGGATGGGACACCAGAAACTGTAGTATACAGTGGTAAAGCATGAACTCAAACACCTGGTAGGAAGTAGGTACTGAAAGAAAAAATTGGCCTTGTCAGAATAAATGGTTTCTGAGATGAATCGCTATGATAAGAATGAGGAATACAAAGACCGTAGGTGGCCAATGTATTTCTAACTCTCCTGGAGGACTTGAAAAAAATGGCAAGGCTAAGGTTTTAAATTCAAAGCATGATCTCAAGTACTGGTAAGACTCCACAGTTGCACTGAAAGAACCTCATATCCCTTTCGCTCCAACGTTGACAGAGGCAGAATCTAATCCTGCAGTTGATGAATTCAGCCTACACATTGCTGATTAATTCAGCAATTTGCCAGACTTCTTATGTGAAAGTTATAACGTCAGTAGGGAAGAGTGAAAGCCCAAGAATTGAAAGATGGTAATTTTGAAAATTCAGTTGTACTTGAGTGTCCCAATTCCCAACCCTGCAGAGTCTCCCTTCGGAGCACAGACAAATCATCCTCCCTGTCTGAGAAGTTTTTCTCTTTCCTGAAGAACTTTAAAGATTTTAACTGGGCTGACTGTGTTAAAATGAGATGTAGTTCCACATCCTAGACCAGATGCCGCTTGTCACTGCCAGCTGACCTGTAGCCATTCCCAGTCTAACATGCCTCAGGGGCAAGCACAGAATATACCGCATGAGTAAAAGGCTTACACTGAAAAATAATTATAAATTTTTTTTAGCTAATATGTGCAGGTAGACACCTGGAGGATCTATTGACCATTTTATTCTTTCTTTGTAAAATTAGCTACTATTCCAAAGTAGGCTGGCTGGCTCATAAACAGCAGACATTTATTTCTCATAGTTTTGGAGGCTGAAACTCTGAGATCAGGGTGCCAGCATAGTTGGGTTCTGGTAAGAGCCCTGTTTTGCGTTGAAGACTGCCAGCTTCTAGTGTTCATACATAGAAGGAGCTAGTCCCATTCATATAGGCTCCACCTTCATTACCTAATTATTTAATTACCTATTAAAGGTCCCACCTACAAATATCATTATGGATTTGGAACTCATAAGGAGTTGGAATTAGGATTTCAACATGGTTTCAAGGCAGTAGGGGGTGGTAAATATTCAGTCAATAGCAAACATTATATTTGTATTAAATATATTATATATATATTTATATATTATATATCTGTAATATACAAAAATTATCTTAGGATACTATTAGAAAACTGAGAGATTTTCTATATGTAAAAAGAAATTATATATTTCCTCTTGGCTTTCTAAAAGGATTTTTTGGTGTATTATTGATTATTGTTGAATTTAATCAAATGCTCTTCTATCTCTACTTAGATAACCATACATAAATGTGTGTATATATATTTTAAAAATATAAAAATATATAAATGTAAATAAATAAATATATATTTATATATTTTTTGCTAGAGTATTGACTCGTTTTTAAAAGGACAAGCCCTCTTACATTGCAGGAATAAATCCAAATTTTACACAGTACTGACAAGTTTCTTTAAAGTTTAAAATTCTAAGTTTTAGAATTTTTCTTTTTTGCAGGGAAGAGATTGGCCTGAAATTTTATTCTCAATGCTTTCCTTTTTCATTCATTCATCAGTCATTGAATGCATATCCATGATGGGCAGTTTTCTAGTTGCTGTGGATATAGCAACAAATGAAACAGAAAGCTCATGTGAGCATAAAGTCTAATCATAGGCGAGAAACAATAAACAAGATAAAATATGTATATGATAGAACCTAGTAAGTGTTGAGGGGACAACTAAAGTGGTGAAGTGGGTTATGGAAAGTGAGTAGGGTCTGTAAGCTTAAATAAGGATGGCCTCATTGAGTAAAACACTGAAAGAACGAAAGAAGGAGTTACATATATTTAGGGAAAGGGTCAGTAGTTTAGGGAACTTGAGGCAAGGTGTATTGGAGGAAGAGTAGATTGGTATAGGGTACTAAGTGAGATATGGAAGTACTTTAAGCTGAGTTCAGAGTGTTAATGGCAAGGGGGTGGGGGGAACAGATAACCCATGCCTAGGAAGCCACTATAATGATTAGGGCTTTTACTTGGAGTAAATTGGAAAATATTGGAGACTTTGGATACAGAAGCAAGTATATTACATATATTTTAACAATCTCACCCTGGCTGTTCTGTTTAGAATAGAATAGTGTATAAAGAAGTGGCCAAGTTTGGAAGTAAGGAAAAAATAAGGAGACTACTGCAATAATCCAGGTGAAAGTGATGGTTTCTTGGACCAGATTCAGTGTAGCGGAGGCGGTAATGAGTCAGAATCTGATGTCCTTTGAAGGTAGGTCTAATAATATTATCTGAAGGATTATTGGTGACCCAAAGTTTTCACAGCCTGTGCAGCTGAAAAATGAGGATGTCATTTAGTAAAATGAGAAAGAGTTTGCATTAGATGTTGGGAGATAAGAAGTTTAGTTCTTTTTGGTTTGGGTATGAGGTTAGACATCTCATAGAATAAATTGAGGAGTACTGTCCAATTTATTATGCCTTGCAGAAGTTTGTACTTATTGAAATGATTTGTTCCTTTGAACACACACTAGGTGTAATGTTATACAGAGAAATATCTAACAGGTGATTTGATGTCTTCAACTGTAACAGGATTATTTGACTCTGGGCAAAATGGGTTAGAAGTGGCAACAAGCAACCTTTGAATCTTAGGGTCTTGGATCAACAAAGGTCTGTTTCTCATTCCTGTTACAAGTCAAACACAGGTGGTAGGAGTTTCTGCTCATCATGGTTACCTGAGGTATTATGTGTATTTTCATAATTGTTATGGCAGAAGATAAGAAAAATTGAGAGCAGAACAGTGTCAATTAAATGCTTCAGCCTGAAAGTGATGTGCCTCTTCTGCTTACACCTCATTGGGTAATAGTAGTCACATAGGCATGTCTGTCCTCAAGGAGTACTAATGTTTCTCCTCTATACAGTAGAAAAAAGGGTGTTGGTGAACACTGGTAACATTATCACACTAAGTTATCTCTCTGAGATCTCTCCAAATTTACTTCAGTTTGTCAATATAATGGGGTAAATTTATTTGTGGTGGTTTTCTATTACTATTTTAATTTCTGCCATGTCTATAGTTAAGCTCCTCTTGTCATTTCTAATACTTTTTATTTATGCTTTCTTTCTTTTTGTCAGGTATCAAAAAATGAGAAGGGATTTGGATATTTTAGTTGTTAAAAAAACTATTACCAGATGATTATTAAATAATTCAAGAAGATATAACCTGCCTGGATAGAAATCTGAATTTGTTGTTAAAAAATATTGTTAATTATATTTCCTTGCCTCCTATCCAGACTACCATTAATTTTTAAAGATTTTATTTCTCATATTCCAAAATGGAGCCAAAAACAATTGTGATAGAGTGATAGGTAGAACTTTGGATCTTCTACATCTTAGCTAACGAGAAATAACATTAATAACCATATAGAGACCTGATATCCATTACGTAGAGGTCTGATATTAAAATGAATTTGGAAATAAGCTTAGAAAAAAATTTCATTTAACTGGGCAACTTCAAGACAGTTTGCAAATACCCATGTATCTGCATAGTAACTTTTCTATTAAAATTGCATTTCCAGCTAATTATGTTTGAATTTCTCTGCTGAGTTTTGCTTGGAATCATAGGCAGCCACTTGTAAGTAGAGGTAAAGGTGAGAAAACTGAAGAATTTTTGCTTTTTTTAATGACTATAGTAGATATTTGGATTGACTTTCTCAATTTCTATTTTATCCTTCTACTTGGAGATGGTGGTAAGGTAAAATCTATTTTCTATTCTCAGCTGCAGCTAGATGCACACTACTAAGATATGGGATATGGGAGTGAGGTGAACAATGTATTACTAATATGCGCTTGCAAGTAGTTCAAGAAGTTCAGTGCCACTTTACTAGATTTGTGGAGTAAGAACTAGTTATAGAGGTAGCAGAGGTGGCAGAAGTAGTAGTTTTATGACTTCTAGATTGCAGTATATAGTAGTATGTTTTTGAAACCAGTAGTCCAATGGCAGCACCTAACTTCTGTGATTCCAGCCCTTCATGCAAACAATTCCCTGTGGTAAATTTTTTCAGCTTAAAAAAAAATTTCCACCTGTTTTTTTCTGGGCTCATCCTTGATTGATTTGGTGCCGGATGTAGTTGCAAAAAATATAAGCTCACAGATAGGTATCTTGATTGTTTATCTGGCTTGACTGAGTTTGAAAGCAGTGATGCCCTGAAAATAAGATACTGGTAATGGGCAGGGTGAGGGGCAGATGGAGAAGCAGGCTTCTGGGAGAGCAGGCTCCTTCCCAGGACTATGAGATCATGACCTGAGAAGGCAAACACTTAACTCACTGAGCTGCCCAGGCACCCCTATCTGTGTATATTTCAGAATAAAAAATTAAGAAGAAAAAAAGTTCTCTGTCCCTTTGCCCTGCATGATCACATGGAAAGTCACTCAGAATAGAAGCCAAAGGTCTATGGAAATCTAAGGTATCTAGTCTCTTGTGCTAATCTTCCTTTCCTTTCCCCCCGATCTTGCAAGGAAACTAGCAAAATTCACTTTGTAGCATCTCTGAGAATTTTTGTCTTTCTGGGCTGGGAAAGAATTGAGAATTTGCCCAGGAACTTTCTTAGCGTTACGGGCATGGTGACATCAACAAAATCTCCTAAGATCTGCTAGCCAACTAATGGTTTATGCCTTAATGTATGTTTCTTAAGAAAAATGAAGCCAAATTAGAGATTCCTCCTGGAAGTTGACACAGTTATGGTACTGGCTATATGTGCTGAAGAACAAAGAATGTAGATTTGGAATCAAACAGGCATGGGTTTGAAATGTTTTACAATTACCCACTAAGTATGTGATCTATGTAATTTTGCTTAATTCCTCAACACTTATTTCCTTATATGTGAAATGAAAACAATAGTCACAAACCTATAGGCTTGATGTGAGGAATTAAATTATGTATGCAAAACATTCATACCTTATATGTATCCAGTATTTATTAGTTATATGTCATACTCTTTGATTTCCCAGTTTTTTCCAGATGAACATAAAACGCAAAAATTATTATACAGATTAGTTTATGAATATTCATATGGAAAGAATTTCTACAGTTTTATAAATTGCATGCTGAGAAAGTTATTTACATTCAGAGAATCTTTTAAGTTTCTTCCTGTGGGGAGGATTTTCAGCAATTTAATTGCTTTTAACTCTCTAATTACTGAAGGAAATTTAGTTAATTCTTCTATATCTGTTAAAATCTTAAGAAATAGGATTTTCTAATTGGCTTTTGCTGCTTTTTCTAAGTATGGGTGTTGGGTTGTGTGTGTGTTGAAAAGGAGGGAAACAGGTAGAAAATAATAGAATAGAAAATGAACGAGAAGATTTGTTTCCATTTTCATAATGGCTTATGTATTTATTCCATTCATTTCTGATGTTTGCATCTGGAGGCTTTTTCACAAAATTTACAATTCATTATAAGTAAAATATATTCTTAGTATGTATGTCTTTGTTTATGTCTCATGTTGTAACAATACAAGATTTCAGAAGGCATGTCAAAGACATAAGATGCTACAAGGAGAAAAAAAGAATGAAAGGATATATAAGCCAAAGGAGGTCATTAGGTGCGTATAGTTCACAAGGCACATGTGAGGTTACTAAAGAGGGGTTCAACAGGCAGGGGCACATGCTCAGTTCTTGGTTCTTAACTTTTTTTTTCCTTAAAGAGAGAAATGCAAGCTATATCATTCATGACATTCATAAAATAATAGTAATAATCACGGTGGCCCAGGTAAGGTACAGCTCTTCTAAGTAGGGAGAACCATGGAATAATTTCCTAATAGATCAAGAAGTTATCTCAGCCGTGATCCATCTGATAGAAATATCTTGTAAGTGTGACACTTGTCCCAGCCCTTTGAACGATCCACATTGTTTTCTGGATTTTTAAATACCCTATTTCATCCATTTTTAAAATACATATTACAAAGTATATGTTGGGGCGCCTGGGTGGCTCAGTGGGTTAAGCCGCTGCCTTCGGTTCAGGTCATGATCTCAGGGTCCTGGGATCAAGCCCCACATCGGGTTTTCTGCTCAGCCGGTAGCCTGCTTCCCTCTCTCTCTCTGCCCGCCTCTCTGCCTACTTGTGATCTCTCACTGTCAAATAAATAAATAAAATATTAAAAAAAAAGTATATGTTAACATCCTTGAAGATGGAATATATTTGACATTGGCATCTTAGATTTGATGAATTCAGTATGCTACTTTATTTATTTATTTATTATTTAAATTTTAAACTCAATTAATTAACATGCAGTATATTATTCATTTCAAAGGAAGAGTTCAGTGACCAATCGGTTGCATATAATACCTAGTGCTCATTACCTCAGGAGCCCTCCTTAATACCCAGCACTGAGTTACTCCATCCCGCTAGTGTGCTATTTTATTTAGACTGAGTTTCAGGTGTAAACCCAGGAGGTTATGCACCTGGTCTTTATTATGTACTAACTTCCGTGTTTTAAAATGCGTGATTAAGAAAAAGAAATCATCTGACATACATTCTGCACAGGCTTATCATGCTAAATTTAAGTTTTACGAAGTCCCTTAGACTAATTTCTATTTGTTTTGTTTAGTGTATATTGTGTTTTCACCTGTGTTCATTGTTTGCTTAGGGTAATGGGGGAATGTAGTTTGCATCTCTAAGGCCTCAGAGAAAACTATCTGGGATAGTACTGGGTAGCAGTTTTGTTTGAAATTTAAAAGAATACGTGGTGTTGAGATAATTCAGAGGAGTTATGAAGAGAGAAACAAGGTTTCAGTTATTGTAACCACAGTGTTTAATTTTCCTCTTTCTATATAGTGATTATTTTAATAAATAGCATTGCCCTATTATATAATTTACATGAAGAAATCATTAATAAGTTTGCCAAAAGATTTCTCTGAAATAGTGAAGACAGCAAGCTAAATTTATAAATAAGGCTAGGGTAGGAGTTGGGACAGAATATACTGATCTTACTAAACTTCTAGTGCTACTTTCAAAGCTACCTTTTGATTGACAAATGATGTAGGCTGGAAGAGTACCGTGCTCTGATCATGATGTGAAATTTTTATTGCAGCGAGCTGGCTTTTTTTTCTCCGCATGTTATCATGCCATTTATTAAAAGCAAATTAGCTATACTTCACATTCCTGCAGCACAGACAACTAGAAAGAAAAGCTATTTCAGAATGAATTGCCTCACATATTAAACTGTTGCTTGAGGGCTTTGAAAAGGAATCTAGAGACACTGATTTCTTCAGTTAATGCCTTTTTGTTGTTGTTATTCATTCTTTTCTGCAGTTGGTTTGGAGACCGTGTAATTATGCACACACACACACACATCTTGATTTAAGAATAAACTTATTAAATAGATCAAGTATTTAAAGGTTGAATTAGATTATACAAAATAATAAACCTAATGAATATGTGATAATAGTGGGCATTAACTGATTTTTCAAGAAGAGAGCAGGGAACAACAGATAAAAATGCTCTACAGAAAAATTATAAAATAAAAATGTATATTGTTGTAGGCTATAGTTAAGCACCATTCTCTATATTTATACTTTAGGTTGTTTTAATAAATCTGGCTCTGAATCTAGACAGATTCAAGATAGCTTGGCTTGAATCCTGATTTTACCAGTTATTCCTTATGTGCTTTGGGGCAAGTTTCTTATTTATTAATCCACTCCCTCATCTATAAAGTGGGAATAATTACTATAATAAAATGAGTAAATACATATAATGTATTTAATTAGAACAGTGTTTGACACATATGTATTACATAAGTATTCAATATGTGTGAGCTGTTGCTACTACTTTAAGATGTCAATTATTGATGTATGTTGATGTTAAGGTATCTAAAGTCAGCCTTTATAAACAAACATGTAGGAGCAGAGAAAAAAATCCAGTCTTATTGGGCTTTATAAGAAATAAAATCATGCAGGGCTCCTGAGTGGCTCAGATGGTTAAGTGTCTGCCTTTGGCTCAGGTCATGATCTCAGGGTCCTGGAATCAAGCCCCACATGCACAGCTCTCACCTGAATTAATGCCACCTGTTTGTCTCTGGACTTATCTGCTTATCTGCTTTATGTACAAATTATTACTGGGGCTTTGATTTGGTCACCAGGGAACCTGCTTCTCCCTCTCCCTCTTTCCCTGCTTGTGCATGCTCTCTCTTTCTCTCCCTCTCAAATGAATAAATTAGAAGAAAGAAATAGAATCATGCAATATTTAAGCTAAAAGGTCATCTTGTATTCAGCTGACAAAGCATGTTTGTGGGAGAAAGAGATATGCCTAACATTATACAACAAATTATTGCCACTGTAAATTCTACAACCTTAAACCATCAATCACCAAATCTAACACTCTTTTCAAGGCTCTAGGTTTCCTAACAGAGGTGTCATTATGGAACATTTCAAGTGGAGACTGTGAATGGATAAGGCCATGACTCAAAATCTAAAATAAAAACCAAAGCTAAATTTATTGCTTACCTAACAAGGAGGAGTTAGACTAAACAGGCAGTCGCTATGTTATATAGGGACTTGAGGAAAAGTTTGTTTAGGGTGTGTTGATTTCAGAAGAAAGAGCTGATATCAGTCCAAGAGGCATGGTTGTGTTGCTTACACAGGAGAATGGGTTGACAGTGTGCTGACATCAGAGTTAGAAAGCTGTATCCTGAAGTAAGTTGGCTGCTTACTGGCTGACTTTCGAAGCTTTCAGAGACTTGTTCACTGAGGTAGTCATTGATCAATTAGACAAGTTAAACCATTTCTGCTGGTTATTACCAAGGCTAAAGAACAATCAATCTTTTCCTAGAAGAATGGGGACACTTTTTGTTCTTGAAACAATCCTCTAGTGAAAAAGAATTCAGAATGGTGAATAAGTAGTTATGTAGATGATTTCTTTGATACCATATAGAAGCATCATGTAAAAGAAAAATAATAAAATAAATATACAGAAAAAAGGAGGTGAACCTAGAGAAAAGAAGACATGGTATTTCCTTACAAGAACAGTCAGAGCTTAGTGAGGCCATTTTCTTTTCCTTATAGAGGTCCATTAAGCAGGAGAGGGCAAATGGATCATCTTTTCTTACTGGCTGGAGACCTTAAAAACCATAATTAGCTCATGGAGGAGCTTTTCTGACCTTACCATTGAATGTATACTTTTCACCTGGCCTTTGTCACTATGTCTCCTCCAGAGCTGGGTATCCTGCCTCACCCTGAGGACTCCATCACTGTCCCCAGATCCTTTTCTGTATAGCAGGATACTGAGCTATATGTGTCTGATAAGTCAAACCACATTCCATGAACAGGTAACATATAAATGTATCTATCTACTCCTACATTTTTCCTTCTGTCCTTACCTACTTAACTTAAGATGTTAAACTAAATGTATCATTACTACTGAAAATAAAAATAAGCAAGGGGAAGGAATTTCTGCTCCTTTCTTCCGTAACTAAATCATCTGAAGTGTGAGGACCAGAAATGAATGACTTTTTTTTTTTTTTTAAGATTTTATTTATTTGACAGAGAGAGACACAGCAAGAGAGGGAACAGAAGCAGGGGGAGTGGGAGAGGGAAAAGCAGGCTTCTCCCTGAGCAGGGAACCCAATGCAGGGCTGGATCCCAGGACCCTGGGATCACAACCTGAGCCGAAGGCAGACGCTTAATGACTGAGCCACCCAGGTGCCTCAGTGAATGACTTCTTGAATCAAGAAGGAGGCTTACCAATGCTTCTTGGTCAGTGCATATTATCTGTTGCTAAACCCTATTGTGATTATATCTGCACTGTTTCCTTTTCATAACACGAGACTTACGTTGCACAGCTCTCACCTGAATTAATGACACCTGTTTGTCTCTGGACTTATCTGCTTATCTGCTTTATGTACAAATTATTACTGGGGCTTTGATTTGGTTACTCCTCTGCACAGAGATTTATATAAAGATCAGAAGATTTAACCAACAGTTCAAAAACTTTTACCAAAGTATTCTAAGCTTTTGGTAACCAGGGGACTCTCTTGCCTACCTTGAAGCACAAACCAAGGGATAAAATGCGAGCCAAACAGGCTAGTGATTACAGGCACATAGTAGATGGTCAGGCATCTCACAATTACTATTGCAATATTTTTTCAGGGTTTCCCTAGGAAAAGCAGGGCTGCAGGGCAAACACAATAGGCTCAAGAACTTTCTCCAGTCTACAGTTACCAAGAGACCACTGAAAATGTCTAAAAGCATGGAACTTGTTCAGCATATGAAAAAGAAGTATTGGAAGTTGTTTCTAAGGAAGAAATAAGTAAAGCTATATAATAATTGTTATAATTGGTGTTCACCTGCCAAAACTGTAAGAATGCCACATCAAAAATAAGATTGGAATGAAACGTTTATTGAATACTAGCACTGTACAAAATTTTTATGCATATCATTTAATACATAAAGTCCCATAAGAAAGGTACAGTAGGTCCCCCCACCCCTTTCCCATTTCCCATGAGGGAAATGTTCCAAGACTCTCAGTAAACGCTTGAAGCCATGGATAGTATTGAACCCTAGGTATGTCTTTTCCTATACACACATTGTCAGTGATAAAATTTTATCTATATATTAGGTATAGTAAGAGATTAATAATAATAGTAATAAAATATAACAGTTATAAACATGTAGTATAATCAAGGTTATATGAATGTGGACTCTTTCTGAAAATATCTTGTACTGTACTCATCCTTCTTGTGATGCTATGAGGTGAGAAAGTCTGATGAGATGAGAGGAACTGAGGGAAATGACATAGGCATTGTAATATAGCTTTAGGCTCCTATTGAACTTCTAATGATATATCAAAAGGAAGATCATGTACTTCTGGACTATGGTTGACTATGGGTAACAAACCATGGAAAGCAGAAACACGGGTAAGGGAGGACTGCTGTATTATTATTCTATTACTCTGTAGAAGAGGACGTTGAGGCTTAGAAAAGTTACCTGCTTTAGGTCAGTAAGAAAGGAAGAGCTGACATTACACCCACCACTTTATTTGTTGGAAGGTCAATCATCTTTTTATATCATGTTGAATTCTAAAAAAATTGACACAGTTAAAAATAACTTGAGTAAGATTTTCTTTGCTCTTTGGTAGATAATATGAAACAAAAATGTAAAGGATAACCTATCCAGAACAAAACATTTATTTAAAAATAAACTTGTGGAAGAAGAAACAAACAAATGTTTGGGTGGCTGAGGATGAGTATAAAAGAAGCTACTGTTAGGGTGAAATAAGGGTTGAAAGAGGAAACAAATAGGATCCTGGTACAAGCCCTGGAGGGATGTCACTTGTGTATGGACAACAAAGAAGATGTAAGGGCTTATTCTATTTTACTATTTTTCTATTTTACTAAATTTTGTATCCTGCAGCATATATCATAGAGTAGAGTCCTAGTAAATGCTTTTTCAATTAATGTTAACTGTAGCAAGATTAGAGTTTGGCTTCTTCAGTATAACCTTGCACCCTAGGCTCTTAAGGAAAACTTGGAAGAAATATTGACTTGTATATTCTTTGTGACAGGCATGTTTAATATTCTGGTCATTCAGCCTTGAAAGATACTGGCTGTGTCTGACATAGCTATTGTGGAGATATGGGGAATGAGAAAAGAGAATCCTGTAGAACAGAAACCCCAGAGGCATATCATGGCTGCATCCAGGGCTCTCTAGCCTGGCAGCCTCACATATAGGGTTCCAAAGATGGAACCCTTTTCTAGAGGTTTTGTTCTTAAAGGGTGCTGTAAGAGTATTTATTATTTGATTTATTTAGATATTTATTTTATGTATATCTTATAGGGACATGTAGTACTTCAGTTTGTCAAGGCTATAGATGAAAAGAGAATGAAACATTGTCCTATTGTAATGAATCCATCTTTTATTCTTAGATAATTGTGCTTAGCTTTTCTCTGCAGATAAAAGTTATCTTTCCACTAAGGATTAATAATCATCATGGTTTAGAAAAAGAAAAGTAGGTTTCCAGCCTCTTTTTAAAAAGTCGACTTCATTGGGTGTTGTATATAACTAATGAATCATTTTATGTTATATCAAATACTAATGATGTACTATATGTTGGCTAATTGAGCAATGTTCACAACAGCCAAACTGTGGAAGGAGCCAGGATGCCTTTCAATAGATGAATGGTTAAAGAAGATTGGTACATATATACAATGGAATGTTATTCAGCCATCAGAAAGGATGAATACCCATAATTTGCATCAACATGGGTGGAACTGGAGGGGATTACACTAAGTGAAATAAATCAAGCAGAGAAAGACAGTTATCTTATGGTTTCACTCATATGTGGAACATAAGCAATAGCTTGGAGAACCATAAGGGAAGGGTAAGCAAAATAAGTCAGAGAAAGACAAATACCATATGATTTCATTCATATGTGGAATTTAAGAAACAAAACTGATGAAAAAGAAAAAGACTTATCTATAAAAATATAAAATACATAAAATGGATACATATCTATGAAACAGAATGGAGAGCCTAGATATAAACCCATAATATAAACCAGTTAATTTACAATAAAAGAGCCAAGAATATACAATGGGGAAAGGACAGTTTGTTCAATAAATGGTATTAGAAAAACTGAACAGCTGTATGCAAAAGAAGGAAACTTGATCACTATCTTAAATCACACACAAAACTTAACACAAAATAGATTAACAACTTGAATGTAAGACATGAAACCATTAAAATTCTAAAAGAAAACAAAGGCAGTAAGCTCCTTGACATAGGTTGTGGCAATGATTTTTTAAAAATATGACACTAAAAGCAAAAGCAATACAAGCAAAATAAATATGTGAGGATATCATACTGAAAAGCTTCTGCTCAGAAGAAAAAAATCAACAGAATGAAAAGGCTAACTACTGAATGGGAGAAAATATTATCAAATCAATATTTGATCAGAGGCTAGTATTCAAAATATATATATATTAAAAAACCAACACAGCTCAATAAAAATAACAAAATCTTGTTCAAAAATGGGCAGAGGATTTGAATAGATATTTTTCCAAGGAAGATATGCAGATGGCCAACAGGTACATGATTAGGTTCTCAACCTCATCAATCATCAGGGAAATGCAAGTCAAAATCACAATAAGGTTATCACCTTGCACCTGTTAGAATGGCTATTATTAAATAGAGCAATAGCAAATGCTGGTGAAGATATGGAGAAGAGGGAACCCTCACATACTTTAGAGTGTAAATGGTGTAGCTGCTATGATAAATGGTATAAAGGTTCCTCAAACAATTAAAATAGAACTACCTATGATCCAATAATTCCACTTTGGGTATTTATCCAAAGAAAATGAAAATACTAACTTGAAAAGACGTATGTACCCTTATGTCCATTGCAGGATTATTTACAATAGCCAAAATATGGAAACAGCCTGTGCTCATTGATAAATGAATGACTAAAGAAGGTGTGACACACACACACACACACACACACACACACACACACACACACAAGAGTATTACTCAGCCATCAAAAAGAATGAAATGTTGCCATTTACAACATGAGTGGACCTTGAGGCCATTATGTTAAGTGAAATAAGTCAAACAGAGAAAGATAAATACTATATGATTTCTCTTATAACTTGGGATCCTAAAAACAAAACAAAACAAAACAAAACCACCAAAAAACCAAGATTGTAGAAACAGAGGACAGATTGGTCCTAGCAAGAGTCGGGGGTACGAGGTTGAAGTATAAATTCATTTAAAAAAATTTCAAAAAGGACACATATTCTCCTAATTTACCACCATCCCATTATTGCAGTTAAATTAATAGTAGTTTGATGATATCCTCTAGTATCCAGTCCGTATTCAAACAAAAAAATATGTAGTCAATTACAATTCAGCCAGTAGCTTATTGTGTGATTATAGACAGGGTAATTGCCTTCTCTGTGTCTCTTTAGTTTTTTAATCTGTAAATTGAGCAGGATAACAGGAAAGTGTGATACTTTCCAGCTTTATGATTCCATGACATGACTAGGGGTTAGAAGGGTTTAAAAAGAAGACAAGGCAAAACAAAACAAGCAAGACAAAATTCCTTGACTTAAGGCTCCCTTGCTTTTTTCAGCTCCTGCAACATTTCTCTGCTCCTCACAAGCATGGCAATGCTCCTAAGAGGAGTAGTCTGTAGGACAGTCTACACTCCATTGAAGATGCTTTTATCTTCCAATGACTGCCATGTGGACACACCCTGTGGTCACTTGGCTACCTCTTAGCATCATTTATTATGCTCATCTTTTTTTTTTTTTTTTAAATTATGCTCATCTTGAAACACTATTTTCTCTTGGCTTTCATGGGACTATATCTCCCTTCTAGATTCTCTTACCCCGCTTGATGATGCTTTTCTGTTTTGTTCTTTTTATTTTTTCCTTTTCTGCTTAATCTTCAAAAGTTAGAATATTCTAGAGTTCAGTTATAGTCTTTATTATTTGTATTGTAGTCTTGAGTGGATCTTGTCTATTCCTATGGCTTTAAATGCTACTTATATGTTGGTGGATTTCAAAATTATATCCATCATAGGCTTCTTCACTTCAAATGCATAGCTAATAGACATTTCCAAATTCAACATAAGTGAAACAAAACTTGTAATTTTTTCACCTCTAAACTCCTCCTCACTTAGTCTTCCTCAACTCACTATTTTTTAATCCTGCCGAAGCCAAGCATTTAAAACATGGATGGGACTGGAGATTATAAATCAAGCAGAGAAAGTCAATTATCGTAAGGTTTCACTTACTTGTGGAACACAAGGGTAACATGAAGGACATTAGGAAAAGGAAAAGAATAGTGAAGGGGGAGAAATTGGAGGGGGAGATGAACTGTGAGAGACTGTGGACTCTGAGAAACAAACTGAGGGTTTTAGAGGGGACGGGAGTTGGGGGATGGGTGAGCCTGGTGGTGGGTATTAAGGAGGGCACATATTGCATGGAGCACTGGGTATTAAATGTAAACAATGACTCTTGAAACTCTACACCAGAAACTAATGATGTATTGTATGGTGACTAACATAACATATAAAAATAAAATAAAACCCAACTTCAAATGCATGGCCAACATACATTTCCAAATTCAACATAGGTGAAACAAAACTAATTTTTCACCTCTAAACTCTTCCCCACTCAGTATTCTCCAACACAGTATCACTATTTTTTAACCATGCCAAAGCTAAGCATTTAAAACCCATCCATAGGGGCACCTGGATGGCTTAGTCATTTAAGTGTCTGCCTTTGGCTCAGGTCATGATCCCATGTTCCTGGGATTGAGCCCTAAATGGGGCTCTCTGCTCAGTGGGGAGCCTGCTTTTCCCTCTCCCTCTGCTGTTCCCCCTGCTTGTGCTCACTCTCTCTCACTGTCGCTCTCCATCAAATAAATAAATAAATAAATAAAATCTTTAAAAAAATAAGAAAACCCATCCATAATTTTTGTTTCTCCCACTCCAGATATCATCTCTTTCAGCTACATGCCACTGCATAAAAAACTACACCAAATATAGTTGCTTAAAAAAAGTAATTTATTATTTCTCACAATTGTATGGATTAGCTGAAAGTTTCTCTTTTTTGTTTTTAAAAAAATTTTAAGTTTTAATTTCAATATAGTTAATACACGGTGTTACATTAATTTCAGATATACAGTATAGTGATTCACCAATTCCATATATTACTCAGTGCTCATCAAGGTAAATGTATCTTATTCCTTTTTTTCATCCAACCCCTGCACCTAACTCTCCTCTGGTAACCATCCATTTGCTCTCTGTAGTTAAGAGGGGTTTTTTGGTCTCTTTTTTCTCCCTTTGTTCATTTGTTTTGTTTCTTAAATTCTACATATGAATGAAACCACATGGTATTCGTCTTTCTTTGACTTGCTTATTTCACTTGGTATTATGCTTCTAGATCCATTTATGTTGTTGCAAATGGCAAGATTTCATTCTTTTTTGTGGCTAAATAATATTCCCCTATATATATATATTACCACTTCTTCTTTACCCACTAATCTATTGATAAACACTTGGACTGCTTCCATAATTTGCTATTGTAAATAATGCTGCAATAAACAGGAAGCCATGTATCTTTTTGAATTAGTGTTTTCATGTTTGGATAAATATCAAATACTGTAATTACTTGATCATAGGGTAATTATATTTTAAATTTTTGGAGGAACCTCAATACTGTTTTCCACAGCAGTTGCACCAGTTTGCATTCCCACCAACAGGGCTGGAGGATTCCTTTTTCTCATATCCATGCTAACACTTGTTTCTTGTGTTTTTGATTTTCGCCAGTCTGACAGGTGTGAGTTGATACCTTATTGTGGTCTTGATTTATATTCCCCTAATGATTAGTGGTGATGAACATTTTTTCATGTGTCTGTTGGCCATCTATGTATAATATTTGAAGAAATGTCTGTTCATGTCTTATGCCCATTTTTATTGGATTATTTAGTTTTGTTTTTTTTTTTTTTTTTGCTGTTGAGTTATGTAATTTCTTTATATATTTGGATACTAACCCCATATTGGATATATTATTTGTAAATATCTTCTATTCGGTATGTTCTGTTTTAGTTTTGTTGGTTGTTTCCTTTGCTGTACAGAAGGCTTTTATTTTGATGTAGTCTCACTAGTTTGTTTTGCTTTTGTTTCCCTTTATTCAGGAGACATATTTAGAAAGATTACATCAGTAACTGCTGATGTCAGAGAAATTACTGCCTATGTTCTCATCTAGAAGAGTTTTCTTGTTTCAGGTCTCACATTTAGGTCCTTAATCCATTTTGAGTTTATTTTGGTGCATGGTGTGAGAAAATGGTCCAGTTTTATTGTTTCGCATGTAGCTGTCCAGTTATTTCAACACCATTTGTTGAAGAGACTTTTTCCCACTGCATATTCTTGCCATCTTTGTTGAAAATTAATTGATCATATGATTGTGAGTTTATTTCTGGGCTTTCTATTTTGTTTCATTGATCTTCATTGGTTGATATGTCTGTTTTAGTGCCAGTAACAAACTGTTTTGATTACTACAGATTTGTAGTACATCCTGAAATCTGGGATTGTGATAACTCCAACTTTTTCTTCTTCAAGATTGTTTTTGCTATTTAACATCTTTTGTGGTTCCATACAAATTTTAGGATTGTTTGTTCTAGTTATGTGAACAATGTTGTGGTATTGTGATGGGATGTATTTAATCTATAGATTACTTTGAATAGTATGGACATTTTAACATTTGTTCTTCCAATCTATGAGCATGGAGTATCTTTACCATTTGTTTGTGTCATCATCAATTTCTTTAATCAGTTTTCAGAGTACAGGTCTTTCATGTATTTGGTTAAGTTGATTCCTAGGTATTTTATTATTTTTGGTGCAATTGTAAATTGGATTATTTTCTTAATTTCTCTTTGTTGCTTCATTATTAGTGTATAGAAATGAAATAGATTTCTGTATATTGATTTTGTATCCTGCCACCTTGTTGAATTTATCAGTTCTAGTTTTTTGGCAGAGTCTTTAGGATTTTTTATATAGTATGATGTCATCTGCAAATAGTAAACATTTTACATCTTCCTTACCAATTTGGATGTGTTTTATTCTTTTTTCCTCTCTGATTGCTGTGACTTAGACTTTCAGTACTATGTTATAGCTGGGAGTTTCTCTTGCTAGTTTCATCTGGGTTTGCTTATGAGGTTATTTTCGCTGACAAGTTGGCTGAGCTGCAAGGACTAACAAACATGGTTTTACTTACCTGTCTGTCAGTTGATGCTGGCTGTCAGATGGAGTGTTTTGTTGTTTGTTTGTTTTTTTTTTTTTTTTCCATATGATTCCTCATTTAATAATAAGCTAAATAGACTTTATTTTGTGGGGTCTTATGGCAATATTTCAAGTGACCAAAAATGGTATCTGGAATGTCTAAGGCCTAGTTTGAGCTTTTCATAAAGTTACTTTCTTCCCATCTTATTGGTCAAGTCAAGTAATAAATCAGCCCAAATTTAAGGAGGTGAATACAGTCTCTTTCTAAGTGGGAGGAAAAGAAATTCACCTTGCAAGGGGGTATGTATACTGGGATAAAAAAATTTGTGGCAACTAACTTATCATTCTCCATCTACCTAGTCTGAGTTCTAAATCCAGAATATACTCTGAATACAACACTTCTCTGTGCCTCTTGCAGAGAGGCCGTCATGACAGTGTAATTTGGTCAGCTGCAGTAGCTCTTAACAGCTCACTCTGCTTCACTCCTCCTGGATACTGGCTCCCTGTCTACCCACATCCTTACACCCATGTGCATACATATTCTTTCTCTCTCGTGGCAGCCAGAGTAGTCTTTTAAAATGCAAATCAAATCCTGCAGCTCTTTCTGTGAAAAAACTTTCAGTAGCTTTACACTGTTGTAGAACAGGAGGCCCTCCACAATTCAGTTTATCACTCTGACTTTATTTCCTATCAGTCTTCTTGATCACAGTGCTCCTGGATTCAGCTGATATTCAGTGAAAAAAGCACAATGGCCTTTTTTCTGTTTCTTTCTTTCTTTTTTTCTTTTTTTTTTTTTTTTTTAATTTTCAAGCGTGTTGAGATTTTTCTTTTCTTTTCTTTCTTTTTTTTGTATATTTAGATCCTTACCTTGAACATTCTGTTCCCAGATGTACACTGGGCTGGAACATTTAGATCTCACTCAGAGTTGGGTTTTGTAAGCAAACTGAGATGGTGATGAAATGAAAAGATTACTCCAGATATCTAAGTAGGAGAGAGGAGAGGACATGGGGACCAGACACTCTAGTGTCGGAAGGCCCCAGTCAAGCTCTACCTCCGTTTTTATTATGCATGTTATTGTTACATCAAAGAATCAAGATTAGAAAGAAATGTAAAGTTTCAATAACTAGGGCAGTGACATTTACAGGCATTGTGTGAATAGATCTGTGATCCGCAGGCAGGAAGTAGGTGACTATTAAGGATTTATGTTTTACCTAAGTGAAGCATCTGTCTCCTGTTGAGGTACAATTAGGATCTGGATGTCTCTTCAGCCCAGAAACCTAAAAGGAGGCCTAGTTTTTCTGGTCACTCCTTTGCTTTTCAACAAGCCTCTCCCAGGGACCATTGTGTTTATCATATCTTAGCTAGTCAGGCATTGTGAAAACTCTACAGGGAGTCCTTTCTTTGACTTTCTTACTGTGCTTATTTTCTCTAGCCAGCCACTACTCTCTTAAAGTTTTTAGTGTACATTAGCGTTGTATATGTTAGTGTTGACTAAAAGTACAATGTTTTGCAGTAGATATCTAAAATGTATTCAGTTTACTTACCTGAAATTTTATGTCCTTTGATTAGAATCTCCCATTTCCCTCTCTCCTTTAGCCCCTGGAAGCCGCCATTCCACTCTGAATCTATAGATTTGACTATTTTAGATATATTACACAAGTTGAATCATGCATTATTTGTCTTTATGTGATTGACATTTCATTTAGTATAATGTTCTCAAGTTCATCCATGTTGTCATATATGACAGCATTTCCTTTTTTTAAAGGCTGAATTATATTCTTTTGCATGTATATACTACATACTCTACCTTTTCATCTGTCAGTGGATATCCAGGTCATTTCCGCATCTTGGCTACTGTGAACAGTGCTGCAATGAACATGGAGTGCTAATATTGCTTCAAAATCCTGATTTCAATTCTTCTGGCTAAGTATCCAGAAGTGGGATTGTTAGAGCATATGATAGTTCTAATTTTAATTTTTTGAGGAACCTACATATATTGTTTTCTATAGTGGCTACAGCATTTTGTATTCTCACCAACAGTGTGCAAGTGTTCTAATTTTTCTGCATCCTTGCTAATACATTTTTTTTTTTGACAATAGCTATCCTGATTGTATGAGTTGATGTCCCATTGTGGTTTTGATTACATTTTCCTATTGACTAATGATTTTGAACACCTCTTAATATATGTGTTGGCCATTTGTCTATCTTCTTTGGAGAAATCTCTATTTGAATACTTAACCTTTTATTTGAATTATTGATTTTTTTCTTTTTTGAGTTATAGAAGTTCCTTATATATTTTGGAGATTCATCCATTATTAAATACATAGTTTGCAAATATTTTTTGCATTCTGTACATTTTTCATCTGTTGGTTGTTTCTTTTGCTATATGGGCACTTTTAATTTGATGTAGCCGAACTTATTTATTTTTTTGTTGCCTGTGTTTTCAATGTCATATTCTGGAAATCATTGCCAAGGCCAATGTTATGAAGCATTCCCCCTGTATGTTATTTTAGGAATTTTAAAGTTTCAGGTCTTATATTTAAGTCTTTAATCCATTTTTAATTTGTTTTTGTGTAATAAGCATCTATTTTCATTGTTTTGCATATGGATATCTAGTTTTCTCAACACGATTTGTTGAAGAGAATTTCTTTTTTATATATTGTTAACACTCTTGTCAAAGATCAGCTGACTATATATATGTACATTTTAAAATGAACTTTCTACTCTGTTTTATTGGTCTACATGTTTGTCTTCTACAACTAGCACATTGCTTTGATTACTGTAGCTTTGTAACACATTTAAAATCAGGCAGTGTGATACCTCCAGCTTTGTTCTTATTTTTGAGAATTGATTTGTCTTTTAGTGGTATTTTTTGATTCCATACAAATTGTAGATTTTTTTTTTTCTTATTTCTGTAAAGCACTATTGAGATTTTGATGGATACTACACTGAATCTATAGATTGCTTCGGTAGTATGGGAATTTAAAAAATATTATGTCTTCTAATCCATGAACACCAGATATCTTTCCATTTGTGTTTTTAATTTTTTTCATCAATGTTTTGTAGTTTTTGTGTCTCATTCTCTTACCTCCTTAGCCAAGTTATTATTATTTAAGTATTTTATTCTTCTTGTAAATGGGATTATTTTCCTAATTTCTTTTTAAGATCATTTGTTGCTAGTATACAGAAAAGCAACTGGTTTTGTATGTTGAATTTGTATCCTGCAACTTTACTGAATTCATTTGTTAGTTCTCACAGATTTTGGTGGAATCATTATGGTATACTACACATAAGATCATTTCAATTGCAAAGAGAAAACTTTACTTTTTCCTTTCTGATTTGAGTGACTTTTTCTTTTTTCTTACCCATCTACTCTAATTAGGCCTTCCAGTAGTATGTTGAATAGAAGTAATGACAGTGAGCATCCTTGCCTTGTTCTTGATCTTAGAGGAAAAGCTTTCAGGTTTTCAATGTTGAATATGATGTTACTAGTGAGATTTTCATATATGTCCTTTATTTTGTTGAGATACTTTTCTTCTATTTCTAGTTTGTTGAGAGTTTTTATCATGAAGAAGTGTTGAATTTTGTTAAATGCCTTTTCTGCATTTATTGAGATGACCATGTGATTTTAATCCTTTTTTTTAATGTGGTATATCACATTAATTGATGTTCATATGTTGAACCTTCCTTAAATCCCAGGATAAATCCTATTTGGTCATGGTATATAATCTTTCTAATATATTGTGGGATTCAGTTTGCTAGTGTTTTGATAAGAATTATTGTATCTGGGGGCACCTGGGTGGCTCGGGTAGCTAAGCATCTAACTCTTGATTTCTCTTAGGTCATGATCTCAGGTCATGAGATCAAGCCCTGTACCTAGCTCCATGCTCAGCAGAGAGTCTGCTTGATCTTTTCTCTCTCTCTGACCCTCCACCCTTCCCAACCCGTGCATGTGACTCCTTCTCTCACTAAAATAAATAAATAAGTCTTAAAAAAATATTGCATCTATGTCCACCTGGGGTATTAAGATTCATTGTTCTTTTCTTGTGCTGTATCTCTTTGGTTTTGGTATTAGGGTAATTCTAGCTCATAAAATGATTTTGGAAATGCTCTGTTCTTTTCAGTTTTGGGAAAGAGTTTTAAAAAAAAGAAAGGCATTAATTCCTTAAAACTTTGGTAGAAAGTGAGGTCATCTGGCCCTGGGTTTTTCTTTGGAAGCTTATAATTACTGATCCAATCTCTATAGTGGTGATAGATCTGTTCAGATTTTCTATTTCTTCATGACTTAGTTGGCAGGTTGTATCTCTAGTAATTATCCATTTCTTCTAGGCGATCTAGTTTGTTGGCATGTAATTTGCTGTATCACATAAGTTTTGGTATATTGTGTTTCCCTTTTCTTTTGTCTTGAGGTATTTTCTAATTTCCTTTTTGATTTCTTTTCTGACTGGTTATTTAAAATTGTGTTAATGGGGGGCACCTGGGTGGCTCAGCGGGTTAAAAGTGTGTTATTTAATTTCCACATATTTGTAGATTTTCCAGTTTTCCTTCTGCTATTGATTTCTGGTTTAATTCTATTGTGATAAAAAATGATATAATTTTAATCATAAATTTGTTAAGACATAGTTTGGCCTTAACTTGTGATCTAGTCTATAGAAAGATATATATATATATACTTTAGAATGTGTATTCTACTACTGTTTGGTAGAATGTTCTGTATATATCAGTTAAGTGAATTTGGTTTATAGTATTGTTCAAGTCTTTTGTTTTCTTATTGATTGCCTATCTGGATGTTCTACCCATTATTGATAGTGAGACATTGAAGTTTCCTATTATCATTGTATTACTGTCTATTTCTCCCTTCAGAAGGTCTGTTTGATTTACATATTTATGTGCTCTGATATTGAGGCACATACATTTATAAATGTTACAGCTTCCTGGTGAATTGACTCTTTTATCATTATATAATGTCCTCCTTTGTTTATTTTTTTCTTTTAAGATTTTATTTGAGAGAGAGAGAGACAGAGAGAGAGAGAGAAGGAGCAGGGGGAGGGGCAAAGGGAGAAGGAGAAGCAGACTTCCCGCTGAGCAGGGAGCCTGATGCAGGGCTCTATCCTAGGCCTCCAGGATCATGACCAGAGCCAAAGACAGATGTTTATCTGACTGAGCTATCCAGGGGCACATCCTCCTTTGTTTCTTGTGACAATTTTTGACAGTCTAGAATAAGTTCAGACTTATTTTATTTGTTGCAATGTAACCACAGGTGCTATTTCTTGGTTATTGTTTGCATAGAATATCTTTTTTTCCATTCCTTCACTTTGAACCTCTGCATGTCCTTAAATTTTTTTTTTCAAGATTTATTTATTTGATAGAGAATATGAGCATGAGTGGGAGGGTAGGGGAGAGGGAGAGAGAGAATCCCAAACAGACTCCTCACTAAACATGGAGCCCAGTGTGGGGTTGAGTCTCACAACCCTGAGATCATGACCTGAGCTGAAACCAAGAGTCGGGCACTTAATCAACTGAGCCACCAAGGCACCCCATATCCTTAAATTTAAACTAAGTTTCTTGCTGATGACATATGGGTGGGGGTTTTTGGTCTTTTTTTTTTTTTTTCATTTCTCATTCTTTATTTAAATTCAATTTAGTTAACATATGCGGTATTATTGGTTTCAGGGGTAGAATTTGGTGATTTGTCACATGTATATGACACACAGTGCTCATTACATCAAGTGCCCTCCTTAATGTCCATCACTCAATTATCCTTTCTTCCCACCTATCTCCCCTTCAGCAACCTCAATTTATTTCCTAGAGTTCAGCATCTCTTATGGTTTGCCTCCCTCTCTATTTTTATTATATTTTATTTTCCTTCCTTCATCTATGTTCACCTGTTTTGTTTCTTAAATTCCATATATGAGTGAAATCATATGGTATTTGTCTTTCTCTGACTTATTTTGCTTAGCATAATACCCTCTATTTCCATCCATGTCATTGCAAATGTCAAGATTCCATTCTTTTTAATGGCTAATATTCCAGTGTGTGTGTGCGTGCGTGTGTGTGTGTGTGTCCTCTTCTTTATCCATTCATCTGTTAGTGGACATAAAGGCTCTTTCCATATTTTGGCTATTGTGAACTTTGCTGCTATAAATATTGGGGGACACATTGCCCTTCAAACAAATATGTTTGTTTTCTTTGGGTAAATGCCTAGTAGTGCAATTGCTGGGTCGTAAGGTATCTCTATTTTTAACTTTTTGAAGAACCTCCATACTGTTTTCCAGAGTGGTTGCACAGCTTGCATTTCCACCAACAGCGTAAAAGCGTTCAGCTTTCTCTGCATCCTTGCCAACCCCTGTTGTTTCCTGAGTTGTTCATTTTAGTAATTCTGACCGGTATGAGGTGGTTCCTCATTGTGGCTTTGATTTGTATTTCCCTGATGACAAGTGATGTGGAGCATTTTTTATTGTGTCTGTTGGCCATTTGTATGTCTTCTTTGGAGAAATATCTGTTCATGTTTTCTGGCTATTTCTTGACTGGATTATTTATTTTTTGGTGTTGAGTTTCATAAGGTCTTTATAGACTTCAGATACCACTAGTCATTTGCAAATATCTTCTCCCATTCCGTAGGTTGCCTTTTAGTTTTGATGTTTCCTTTGCTGTGAAAAGGTTTTTTTCTTGATGAAGTCCCAATGGTTCATTTCTGCTTTTGTCTCCCTTGCCTTTAGAGACATGTCTTGCAAGACTTTGCTGAGGTTGAGGTTGAAGAGGTTACTGCCTGTGTTCCCTTCTAGGATTTTGATAGATTCCAGTCTCACATTTAGGTCTCTCATCCATTTTGAGTTTGTCTTTGTGTATGGTGTAAGAGAATGGTACAGTTTCATTCTTCTATATGTGGCTGTCCAATTTTCCCAGCACCACTTATTGAAGAGACTATCTTTTATACACTGGATATTCTTTTCTTCTTTGTTGAAGATTAGCTGACCATAGAGCTGAGGGTCCATTTCTGGAATCCCTATTTTGTTTCACTGATCTATGTGTCTGTTTTTGTGCCAGTACCATGCTGTCTTGATAATTACAGATTTGTAATATAGCTTGCAGTCCAGAATTGTGATGCCTCCAGCTTTTGTTTTCTTTTCCAACATTCCTCTGCCTATTCAGAGACTTTTCTGGATCCATACAAATTTTAGGATTGCTTATTCCAGTTCAGTGAAAAATGATGAAAGTTTGATAGGGATTACATTGAATATGTAGATTGCTTTGGGTAGCATAGACATTTTATAGTATTTATTCCCTTCAGCCCCTCCATGTCTTTTAATTGGGGATTTTAATCCATTTACATTTAATTATTGATACAAAGAATTTAATGTTGCCCTTTTGTTAATTGTTTTCTACTAGTCTTGTAGTTCCTTTTCTGTCTTTCCCTCTCTTGCTATGGTCCTTTATGATTTGTTGACTTTGGGTATTGTTATACTTTGATACCTTTTTCTCTTATTTTGTGTAACTTGTATAGGTTTTTTTTTTCATGTGTGTGGTTACCTTGGGGTTTACATAAAATATTTTTTAGTTTTAACACTTTATTTTAAGCTGGGAACAATTTCAATTGCATTAGAGAAGTATAATTTCCTTCTCCGAGTTTATGTTATCACAATTTACATCTTTTTGTATTGTGTGTTTTAATATATTTTTAATTTGATTATAATTAATACTTTTGACTTCTATTATACTAGAATTAATAGTGATTTACCCACTACCATTACTCTCATATCATATTTATGTTTTTGTTCTTTCATTTCAACTTGAACTCTCTTTAGCATTTCTTGTAAAGTAGTTCTACTGGTGACAAACTTCCCCAGCTTTTGTTTGTATGGGAAAGTCTTTATCTCTCCTTCATTTTTGAAGGACAATTTTGCATTCTCATTTTTCAGTTTTTTCTTTTAGTACCTTGAAAATATCATCCCATTTCCCTCTGGCCTGCAAGGTTTCTGCTGAATATTCAATGATAGTTTTATGGGGAAAGGGTTCCCTTGTAGGGAACAAGTCTCTTTTCTCTTGCTGCTTTCAAAAATTTCTCTTTGTCTGACATTTGACAGTTTGATTATAATACCTTAGTGTGGATTTATTTGATGTATTATTTGGTGTTCTTTGAGATTCTTGGATCTGGATGTCCATTTTCTTCCCCAGATTTAGAAAATTTTCAACTATTATTTCTTTGGATAAGCTTTCTGGTCCTTTCTCTCCCTCCTCCTCCTGAAAATCCCCCAGTGTACATATTGATATGCATGATGGTACCTTATAAGTCTCTTATACTTCACTTTTTTCATTCTTTTTCTTTTGTTTTGTTTTCCTAATGGAATATTTCCAGTTGCCTATCTTTGAGATTTCAATTTCTTTTTTTTTCCTGCTTGATCTACTCTGATGTTGAACCCCTTTAGTGAATTTTTCAGTTTCATTATTTTGCTCTTCAACTCCATGATTTGTTTAGTACTTTTTAATGTTTTTTACCCCTCTGTGGAAATTCCCATTTAGGTCATGTATTGCTCTCTTGACCTTAGTGTAAACCTCCCCCCTCCATATATGGCTTTTATTATTATTATTTTTTTAATTTTTTATTTTTTATAAACATATATTTTTATCCCCAAGCGTACAGGTCTGTGAATCGCCAGGTTTACACACATTTACATGATACAATATAGGATCAATGCTGAATAGCATGGTTATGTGCAATACATAATTATGAACTATCTGTACACATCTGCAGATCTAACTCAGAACTAAGGTACATAAGGTTGAAAGTAAAACAGAATGCTTTAAAGTGAACATCTTTATGACAGTAATTTTAAATTTTCTGCTGAGTAAGTCATATAATTCCATTGCACTAGGTCAAATTTCTGGAGATCTGTTTCTTTGTTTGGAGCATCTTTACTTAATTCATTGTTGTCCTTGACTCTGGTTTGTGAAAGACTGAAGCCAGCCCTGTGGGGCGCCAGCCCCCTCAGTAAAGTTGGAGTACTGAGTGTATGAACTAACTTTTTCCCTCCTCTGAGAGAACTTAGAACCTAGGAGATCTCTTCTTGATCATATGGTACTCCACCAGGGACAGTGACTCTGAACAGAGAATTTTCTGAATCTCCCTACTGGCTTCATTTTTGTTTTCTGTTTGCCTGTGGTGCAGGAAAATTTCAGTTAGTTTCTGAATTTTTCACAAAGGAAATGTGCCCATAAATTGTTGCTAACTTAGTGTGTTAGGGGAGGAAGGAAGGTCCAGTCCAGGTCTTCTTACTCTGCCATCTTGCTGACATTATTCCTTTGTTATATCACCATATATTATTTTCTTTATAGTTATTTTCACCATCCAAAATTAACCTACTCATACTTGAATATATTTGGTTACTTTGTTCTTCTTCAATTATAATTCTTCTTCAATTATAATTCTTATAATTATAAAATTATAAGCTCTACAAGAGCAGGGACCTAAGCTATTGACCTTTATGTTTCAATTGTCTTAAGCTATGCTTAGTACATAATAAAATAAAAATATGTGTCTGGTAAACTAATTTATTAATCAGTGTTAGGTTATAATTGTGTCTCTGCATTTTAAAATCAAAGTTATTTTCCATGTCCTTGATGGAGACAGAGCAGTCTAATACATGGAATGATAGTGGAGATTAGATACTGCTCATTATTTTTCAAGAATATTCAAAGTGATTTAGACTCTCTGAAACTTATGATTTGTTTCATACGAGATTAAATTTGAAGTTCTTCCTTTCCTATTTCAAAGGAATGATGTCACTGTGAAATAAAATCATTTTTGCAAACCTCTTAGACAAAATTCACCATAAACCAGACACTACGTAAGTACTTTCGGTCTGCTTTAGTCATGATTAGTTGGAAAAAGTTTTATGGGCTAATAAATTGTCTTAGGGAGCATGGGTTACAGTTACTGAGTTATTCTGTATAAAATAAATTCAGTTAATAGGTATAAATATTATGTATATCAATATATTATGTCAAGTGCCTAATATTCCTCCCAAATCTTTCGATCATTACCAAATGTTTCAAGCAACATAGTCTTTTTACCATATAGTTGGGAATATTGCAATAAAAAATAAGACCTTATGTTTAGATATTATAAATTATTTTAAAAGCTTAATCTTAATTTTAAAAGAAGATATACTGCTTCTTCTCATTATTGAACTATGAATATACTATCTATAAATAAATAGTTTAGATATTTTTATGTTTGATAACTATGAAATAGGTGATATTCTTCTCCTTTTACATAAGAGACACCTGAGGTTCAGACTAGTAAGTAAGCATAGCAGAGTTGGGTTTTAAATTCAGGTTAGTGGGACACCTGTGTGGCTCAGTGGGTTAAGCCTCTGCCTTTGGCTCAGGTCATGATCTCAGGTTTCTGGGATCGAGCCCCGAATTGGGCTCTCTGCTCGGCGGAGAGCCTGCTTCCTCCTCTTTCTCTGCCTGCCTGTCTGCCTGCTTGTGATATCTATCTGTCAAATAAATAAATAAAATCTTTAAAAAAAAATTCAGGTTAGTATGACTCCATTGATCAGAGAACACCAAACCAAATGTTGTCAGGAGTTAGGCAGAGAATATGAATATGTGAGTCATCTGTGTATTATATAAATGGAGCAGCAGTCTCTTTAGCTAAATCAGAGGGCAAAATCCACTGTTAAAAGCCATTCCAAATTAAATCAAACAACAACAAGACTCCAGATACAATACAACATTACAGAACACAGGCCACTACCCTTAATACTAGAAACTCTATGAGGTCAGAGTACTTTTACTCAGCATTGTATTCAGCAGGTGCTTCACAGGTGCTCAATATAAAGAGCCTACCCTCTCTACTACATTCTATTGTGTATTCAACTTTGAGAAAAGTTGGGTCACCTAAGTGGCTCAATGGGTTAGGCCTCTGCCTTTGGCTCAGCTCATGGTCTCAGGGTCCTGGGATCGAGGACCCTGCTTGGCAGGGAGCCTGATTCCCCCATCTCTTTGCCTACTTGTGATCTCTCTCTCTGTCAAATAAATAAATAAAATCTTAAAAAAAAAAACAACTTTGAGAAAAGTTAAATATTTTATTGCTTCAGTCTGTGAGAAATACTTTTGCTACTAATGTGAGAGAGAAATTGCCTATCATTATGTACTTATGTGAATTCCAGCTATTTGTGAGAAAACAAAATAATCCTAAAAACTTCAGGTTTCAGTAAAGACAGTACTCAATTGTACTATCATTTAACAGTAGTTACAGAAAGAACATACCTTCAGGCAGTGATGGAAGACTATATTTGTTATTAGAGGAACATTTTGGCCTTTTCCTTTTTGAAAAGCAACATCACTAAAATAAAGTAATTTACTAATTTATACAAAGAAATCAAATATTATTATTGAAAGCAAAAACTCAATTTAAATTGATTTATGCCCCTTGCCAAAAGATCCAATTTAATAAATTTTAATCATAAAAAGTGTTATTGGTCTTTAGCAGTATTGAATATTCTTTACAACTTACTATTGTATGCCTCATTTTAGAGGCTATATAATTTAAAAGCCATGTTTAAATTTTTCAAATAAATTTTGCTGCTTTAGCAGTGAGTTATATACAAAGCAACTACAATATGACTATCTTATGCAGGTCAACATGTAAAATTTAAAATATACATTTAAAAAATAAAAAATAAAAATAAAATATACAATTAAGGAACCAATGTGATTTTTGTTTTATCTTCATATTCATTAGTAGATTCAGAAAAAAATAAGAATTTTATAATTCCACAATTAAATTTCAAACTCAAATGTATAACTCCAAAGTAAGAAAAGTTTTTACAAAAGCAAGAAAACAGAAGATGTATTATTGTTTTAGTTGATTTTAATGAGTTCAGACACTTAAGTGACTTCTACTAGCATACTTTAAATCTGAATCAGTGTATTTGTCACTCTTGAATGACCCACCTTTAGCCCTGAAATGTATTCTAAGTGATATTGGAGTAGGATGATAATGTAAAGGTTAGCCATATTTTATTTACCCTAAAGAACGTGCTCTGGCATTGAGTGCTAAGGATGTCAGCTAGAAAAAATAATTTGGAAACAGAGGTTCATATAAACATTTTAAGGTGTATGTGGCTAAATTATCTCTAATATTGTATAATTATGTATTTCAGTATTTTTTCATAGCACTTTCTTAGAATTTATATCTCAAATTTTAAAATATATGCCTTTAATTCAAAATGCCTAAATGTTACACTTGCAATTTAAAAATTTTAATAGTTTTTGTGGTTAAAGCTGGCAGGTGAAGCTCATGACTAACCCAGTCCTTTTCCCCACACTCTGCAAGAAAGGAGAAAATCACAATAAATCTGGAATGTTAAAAAGAAGGTATACAAATAATAAGTGATTCAGCAGACCCAATAAACTCAAAACACATTAGTAATGGGATAACTGAAAACCAGTCCAAGGTATACTGCAGAATCCTCAAAAGGCCTAGGAAAGCAATATCAGGTACCTCTGAAACTAGAGATTGTCTATGGTCTGAAATCAAGATGCCTGAATGGGAACTGGTTGAGTCTCTAGGGTGGACATATTTTCACCAATTTTTCTGGACTTTCAGTGGAGACTTTAACCCTGGTAATTTATGTGTTTCAGTTCTGGAAGGACTCTTCTTAAATTATTTTGTTAATAATTGTACTGATTGTTTTTCTCTTCTCTCTTCCTGGAATCCTTAGATTCTTCACCCACTATACACTGTTGGGTGTCTGCCCTTGACCACCGACTCTAGCAGAAGTCTGGTGTTCTATTCTTGGGAGAATAGTAAAAAAAGAGGGTCTCTACATGGAGGGAATGAGTATCATTTACAAAAAGGAATGACTAATTGACCTTTTTAATAATCAATGCTGAATACAAAAATATTGCTCTACGTCCAGAACAATGGGAGCCAGATTTTTACCCTCTGGGAAGGAGATTAAAAAATAAAAAATTATCTTAGGAATTTGGCCAGCCCAGGATAATATTTAGTAATATTAACATTGGAGTTTTTTCCCCTAAGACCTCCCCTACGCTAAATTACTTTACAGTAATACTCCAAATCTACAAATACTACCTGCGTGTTTAGAGATTCCAAGCAACCTTTTATGTTCTACTGTCAGGGAGAGGAAAACAAACAATAAACAGTTAGCAAGTATATTATATAACGCTTAGTCCCTTTAAAATTTAACTCAGACCACGTGACTTCTCTGTCCTGAGGCTTCCAAAGGCTTCGGATTTCACACAGGGTAAAAGTTCATATTGTTATAGTGGCTCACAGTCTCCATCCCCCTATGCTTCTTCGAAATCCTCAAAATACTTGCAGCTTATGTCATGCTAGGCACCATGGCCTTTTTGCAATTCCTTGAACCCACCGTGATTGTAGACATGCTTCCACATTAAGGTACTGTTCTAGCTATTTCTTCACAGTCAATATAATTTTGTCCCAAATTACTTCTTGGCCAAATCCTCACCTCTTTCAGGTTGTTACTCAAATTTTGTCTTCTCAGTGAGGCCAGCATGAGCCAGAGAGAGAGAAATTAAGGATAAGTTCTAATTTTGGTAGGATGGGATTGCTTTCAGCTGCATTTGGAGATTCTGGGGGTGGGGAGGTGAGGTTAGAAATTTATCTTTGACATTGAGTTTCAGATATCCACTAGAAGTGGAAGTCCCCTTTCCAGGAGGGATATGAGTCAGAAATTTGTGAGAGAGACTTGGAGATGTATTTATTGAGGGTTGTCATCACTAGTACCCCGTTGTCATTGTATTATCTTTTTAAAAATTTTAATTGTATTATCTTTTAAAGCTGAAGACCAAGGTCAGATGATCCTGACTCCACTTTTAATCTCTACTAGGTATATTCTGAGCAGTGTGGATATCATCTCTTTTTTTTTTTAATATTTTTTTTTAATCGAAGAATAGTTGACATACAGTGTTCTATTAGTTTCAGGTGTACAACAGATTCAAAAATTCTATACATTACTCAGTGCTCACCATTAGTTATCATCTGTCCTCATACAATGTTATTGCAACATTATTGACTATATTCCCTATGCTGTACTTTTTATCTCTGCAATTGGTTTATTTTATAACTGGAACTGTGTACCTCTTAATCCCCTTCATCTATTTCACCATACCCCCATCGTTTAGATGTCATTTCTAGTATCCCTCTCATGTCTTACAGCCTGGATCAGTTGACAAGAGGACATTAATTTCACCCAACAGAATTGTCCTGTCCTGACCTCCTGTAGGCTGGTGATAGGTATGGTGCACCTGGAAGAAGAAATATAAAGCAGTCTACTCTTTTCCCACCATCTTTATGCCAGATATCTAAACTCTAGTTCTCCTTATAAACCTGCCTGATAACCCAACTGCAAAAGCCTAAGAATTCCCAGGACTCACACTTGTCCATTGCATTCCTCAGGGCTGATAAACACTCAGTAAAACTGAAAAATATGTTAATTAAGGTATAACTGACATACAACATTAATTTCATGTGTACAACATAATGATTCAATATTTGTATATAATGCAAAATGATTACCAAATAGTCTAGTTAACATCCATCATCATACATAATTATGGAATTTTTCCTTGTGATAAAAACTTTTAACATCCACTGTCTTTGCAACTTTTAAATATGCAAAAATCCAGTAAAGTTAAAATTTGATTATAACTCAGACTCAGTTCCACTTACCAATCTCCTAGGAGCTTTCATCTGACGGTGGCTGTATTGTCCTTTTTTTACACAGCTGGGTTTGTTCTTGTTACTTTTTTTTTTTTTTTTTTTTTTTAAACCAAGCAATAGGGGCACCTGGGTGGCTCAGTGGGTTAAAGCCTCTGCTTTCGGCTCAGGTCATGATTCCAGGGTCCTGGGTTCAAACCCCGCATCCGGCTCTCTGCTCAGCAGGGAGCCTGCTTCCCCTCCTCTCTCTCTGCTTGCCTCTCTGCCTATTTGTGATCTCTGTCAAATAAATAAATACAATCTTTAAAAAAAAAACAACCAAGCAGTATATTGTTTAGAGATTTTTACATTGTTAGTAAAAACCATAAGCAAAGGCAAGGAAATGATTAAGATAAAATCACGTCAGTGGTTATTTCCTGCGGGTGAGAAGAGTATACATTTAAGAGGTATATAGGGAGCTTCTAAGGTATTAGTAACATCCTATTTCTTTATTTGGATCATAGTCTTATGAGTTTTTATTTTAATATTCTTTAACTGTGCATAAATATTTTTACCATCATCTTTATGTGTGATATATTTCCTAATAAAAATTAAGTTAAAATAGTCCCCCCCCCCCGCAAAAAAAAGGAAAGAAAGAAAAATAGAAAAGGGAGCAAATTCCCAACAAACTGAAGGGTAGAGGGGGATTTCTATTGTGAATTTTTACAGTCAGTGCTGCTGTGGATATAAGAACTGCTCTTCCTGATGGAATTCTAGTAAATGTTACTAAGTTAGTGTGAGTAGATAGAGCAGGAGGAATGAGTAGAGAAAAAAACATGGGTGGTAAATTGACAAAATCCACCCCTGCTTCTCCCTCGAGTGTAAGAGTAGCTGGTAGGGTGGAAAGAAAACTGATTTCTAAGGAAATTGAAAGCTTTGCATGCTGGGGTCTAGGGCTCTTGGTGTAGATATTAGCATCTCAGAGCAATAACATTCTCTTTATTTTGGCATTTTGGGGTGGGTGGGAAAAGTGAATCACTTAAACACTGTTGTATAACAAACTTAAAAAGGGATAGACAATTTAGGAAAGAGCACAAGAGACATGGAAAACAGTGTGATGGTCAACATTTACAAACAGATCTCCTTAAGGAGAGGAGAGAGAAAATGGGACAGAACAATGTTTAAGAGAACCTGGCATAGAATTTTCCACATAAATGAAATACCAAACCACAGTTGCAAGAAGTTCTACAAATCCCAAGTAGGATAAATTCTTGTAGGGAAGTACATCGCAGTCTAACTTTAGAAAACAAAGAGGAAATCTCTGAAGTCAAAGGGAGAAGAAAAGATATCTTCAAAGAAAAAAAAAACCTGTTTAGATGTTAGCTAAATTTTAAACAGAGACAATGAAGCTAGAATACGGTAAGTTGTCATCTTTAACATGCTGAAAATAACTGCAATTTAGAAATCTATTCCTGGGGACGCCTGGGTGGCTCAGTTGGTTAAGCAGTTGCCTTCAGCTCAGGTAATGATCCCAGGGTCCTGGGATTGAGTCCCACATCGGGCTCCTTGCTTGGCAGGGAGCCTGCTTCTCCCTCTGTCTCTGCCTGCCGTTTTGTCTGCCTGTGCTCGCTCTCGCTCCCTCTCTCTCTCTGACAAATAAATAAAATCTTTAAAAAAAAAAAAATAGAAATCTATTCCTGGTGAAAATCTCTTTCAAAAATGAAGTGTAGAGTCCCTGGGAGGCTCAGTAGGTTAAGTATCTGCCTTTGGGTCAGGTCATGATCCCAGGGTCCTGGGATTGAGCCTTGCATAAGTCTCCCTGCTTACGTGGGAGTCTGCTTCTGTCTCTTCCCCTACCCGCTGCTTATGCTCTCTCTCTCTCTCTCTCAAATAAATAAAATCTTAAAAGAAAAAAAGGAGTCACCTCTGGAAACTGAGACTACTATATAGGTCATAGCATAACAAACTTTTACTTTTTGTCTTATAGTCTTATCTATTACCTTTCACTACGTACATGCAATATTGTGAGAACATGTTCTTAAGCAACATTTTTATGTTAGAACATTATATACTTTACCCACTTTACTTAAAAACATTTTAAACATTTAGTTAGATTTAGAGTTAGAGTTCTTCATCTTTGTTGTACTAGTGAATTTGATTCTTTGAGACAGTTTAAATATTTTTTTTCCACTTTATTTTTTTATTTTTTATTTTTTCAGTGTTCTAAGTTTCATGGTTTATGCACCACACCAGGTGCTCCATGCAATACATGCCTTCCTTAATACCCACCACCAGGCTCACCCATCCTCCATCCCCCTCCCCTCCAAAAGCCTCATTTTGTTTCTCAAGAAACCACAGTCCACATGTTTCATCTCCTGCTCCGATTTCCCCCAATTCACTTTTCTTTTTATTCTCCTAATGTCCTCCATGTTATTCCTTATGCTCCACAAGTAAGTGAAACCATATGATAATTGACTTTCTCTGCTTGACTTATTTCACTTAGCATAATTTCCTCCAGTCCCGTCCATGTTGATGCAAAAGTTGAGTATTCATCCTTTCTGATGCCTATGTACTATTCCATTGTATATATAGACCACATCTTCTTTATCCATTAATGAGTCTGTTGAAGGGCATCATGGCTCTTTCCATAGTTTGGTGATTGTGGCCATTGCTGCTATGAACACTGGGGTACATATGGCCTTTCTTTTCACTACATCTATATCTTTGGGGTAAATACCCAGTAGTGTAATTGCAGGGTCATAGGGTAGCTCTATTTTAAATTCCACACTATTTTCCAAAGTGGTTGCATCAGACTGCATTCCCAACAGTGTAAGAGGGTTCCCCTTTCTCCGTATCCTCTCCAACACTTGTTTCCTATCTTGTTAATTTTGGCCATTCTAGCTTGTGTAAGGTGGTATCTCAATGTGGTTTTGATTTGAGTTTCCCTGATGGTTAATGATGATGAACATTTTTTCATGTGCCTTTTAACCATTTGTATGCCTTCTTTGGAGAAGTGTCTGTTCATGTCTTCTGCCCATTTTTTTGACATGATTATATGTTTTTTTGGGTGTTGGGTTTGAAGAGTTCTTTATAGATCTTGGATATCAGCCCTTTGTCTGTAGTGTTATTTGCAAATATCTTCTTCCACTCTTTGGGTTACCTATTTGTTTTGTTGACTGTTTCCTTTGGTGTGTAGAAGCTTTTGATCTTGATGAAGTGCCAAAAGTTCATTTTTGTTTTTTTTTCCCTTTGCCTTTGGAGACATGTCTTGAAAGAAGTTTCTGTGGCTGATGTTGAAGAGGTTACTGCCTATGTTCTCCTCCAGGACTTTGATAGATTCCATTTCTTTGAAACAATCTTCACTCTTCTGGCCAAACTTTATTGCTTCAATCTCTGAGTTGTTATAGTGCTTTGCAGTTACTGTACATCTCTTAAAGTGGCTGTGGTGTCTTTTCTTTCTTCTAGTTTGCAGGCAGAGATTATTTTGTCATCCTGTTACCCCAGGACCTAGCAAAACTCTGATACTTTTTAGTTATTAGTCACTAAATGTTGAAAAGACAGGAGGGTAGAGATCCTTTACCTCTTTGGTTAGGTTTATTTCTAGGTATGGTCTTTGGTGCAATTGTAGATGGAATCAATTCCATAATTTCTCTTTCTTCAGCCACACTGTTGGTGTATAGAAATGCAACTGATTTCTGTGCATTGATTTTGTATCTGCCACACTGCTGAATTGCTGTAAGGAGTTCTAACAATTTTGAGGTGGAGTCCTTTGGATTTTCCACATAAAGTATCATGTCATCTGCAAGAAGTGAGGGTTTGACTTCTTTGCCACAGAACACTTATGAAAGAAATTGAGCAAAACACCAAAAAAATGGAAAAACATTCTATGCTCATGGATTGGGAAAATAAACATTGTTAAAATGTCTATGCTACCCAGAACAATCTACACATTCAATGTAATCCCTATCAAAATACAATCAACATTTTTCACAGAGCTGAAACAAACAATCCTAAAATTTGTATAGAACAAGAAAAGACCTAAATAGCAAGAAGAATGTTGAAAAAGAAAACCAAAGTTAGGGCATTGCAATGCCTGACTTCAAGCTATGTTACAAAGCTGTGATTATCAAGAAAGTATGGTATTGGCACAAAAACAGACACATAGATCAGTGGAACAGAATAGGGAGCCCAGAAATGGACCCTCACTCTATGGTCAACTAATCTTTGACAAAGCAGGAAAGAATATTTAATGGAAAAAAGACAGTTTCTTCAATAAATGGTGCTTGGAAAATTGGACAGCCACATGCAGAAGAATGAAACGGAACCATTCTCTTACACCATACACAAAACAAACTCAAAATGGATGAAAGACCTCAATTAAGACAAAATATAATTTCATCTACAAATATTTTAGTTTGAAAAAACTTAAATATTAATTGCCTAATATTCTCAAATAACCAGCCAGTGCTTACATTTCTCCCGTTGTGTGTGTGTGTGTGTGTGTGTGTGTGTATTTTTATGTGTGTTTGAATTGAGATCCAAATTAGGTCTATATACAATAATTTGTATATATATCTTAAGGCTTTTTAAATTATATTTTTCCTACATCTCATTTTCTTCACTTGTAATGTTTTTGTTGATGAAGAAACAAAGTTTTTTTTGTTTTGAGAATTTCTCAAGTCTGATGCTTATTGATTGTTTCCACCTCATGTAATTGAATATATTTCTTTGTCCCTTGAATTTCTCTAAGCTGATCAGATTCAGATTCCATTTCTTGTTCTTTTTGCAAGGCTATGTTTTAGGTGGTGGTCTGCACTTCCTTCTGAAAGTATGTAATGTCTCATTACTCTTTTGGCAAATGTAACAATTAATGATCATATTCATCAGAGGTACAAAATGGTGACACTCAAATTTTATTATTTAATCTTTATCACTTGGAAGAGAAGCTTTTATTAAGTCTTTGGTTATTCTTATAGTGGCATAACTTGACATGTTGTGGGTTTAGTTTTGGACCACCACAATAAAGAATATCACAATTTAATGAGTCAAATGAATTTTTTGTTTTTGCTTATTTGGTGTGCAATAGTATTATGTCAAAAAAGAATGTACATATCTTAATTAAAAATACTTTATTGCTAAAAAAGGCTGACCATCATCTGAGCTTTCAGCAAATCATAATTTTTTTGCTGATGGAGAGTCTTGCCTTGATGTTGATGGTTGTTGACTGATCAAGATGGTGGTTACAAAAGGCTAGGGTGACTGAGGATTACCTCATGGTCATACAGGGTCAAAAGCTGCATTGACTGAGTTTTTCACAAATGATTTCTCTGTACCATGAAATGTTGTTTGATGACATTTTACCCACAGAACTTCTTTCAAAGTTGGAATCAATTCTCCCAAACCCTGCTGCTTCTTTATCAGCCAAGTTTTTGTAATATTCTACATCCTTTGTTGTCGTTTCAACAATTTTGACAATATCTTCTCCAGGAGTAGATTCCATCTCAAGAAACCATTTCTTTTGTTCATCTGTAAGAAGCAATTCCTCCTCATGTCTTCTGCCCATTTCTTGATTGGATTAATGCAAGCTGGTGCAACCACTCTGGAAAACAGCATGGAGGTTCCTCAAAATGTTGAAAATAGAACTACCCTATGACCCAGCAATGGCACTACTGGGTATTTACCCTTAAGATACAATGTAGTGATCTGAGGGGGCATGTGCACCCGAATGTTTATAGCAGCAATGTCTACAATAGTCAAACTATGGAAAGAACCTAGATGTCCATCCACAGATGAATGGATAAAGAAGATGTGGTATATATACACAATGGAATATTGTGCAGCCATCAAAAGAAATGAAATCTTGCCATTTACGATGACATGGGTAGAACTAGAGGGTATCATGCTTAGCGAAATAAGTCAATCAGAGAAAGACAACTATCATATGATCTCCCTGATATGAGGAAGTGGAGATGCAACATGGGGGGGTTAAAGGGGTAGGAGAAGAATAAATGAAACAAGATGGGATTGGGAGGGAGACAAACCATAAGTGACTCTTAATCTCAAAAACAAACTAAGGGTTGCTGGGGGAGGGGGGTTGAGAGAGGGGGGTGGGGTTATGAACATTGGGGAGGGTATGTGCTATGGTGAGTGCTGTGAAGTGTGTAAACTTGGCGATTCACAGACCTGTACCCCTGGGGATAAAAATAAATTATATGTTTATAAAAAAATAAAAAATTAAAAAAAAAAAGAAGCAATTCCTCTATAAAAGCTTTCTCATGAGATTGCAGAAACTTGGTCACATCTTCATACCATTTCTGATTTTTGCTCTTTTGCTATTTCTACCACATCTGCAGTTACTCTCCCTAGTGAAATCTTAAATCCCTCACAATCATCCATGAGAGTTGGAATCAACTTCTAAATTCCTGTTAATGTTGAAATTTTGACCTCTTCTCATGAATCACAAATGTTCTAAATGGCATATAGAATGGTGACTCCTCTCCAGAAGGTTTTTCATTTGCTTTGCCCAGATCTATCAGAGGAAATCACTGTCTATGGTAGCTACAACCTTATGAACTATTTTTTCTTAAATAATGATTTAAGGTCAAATTACTACTTAATTTATGAGCTGCAGAGTGGGTTTTGTGTTAGCAAGCATAAAACAACATTAATCTCATTGTGTATCTCCAGGATAGCTCTTGAGTGAAAAGAAGCATTGTCAGTAGCAGTCATATTTTGAAAATACTTTTTTTTTTTTAAATTCTGAGAAGTAGGTTTCAAAATGGGTGGGCTTAAAAATATTCAGTAAACTATGTTTTATATAGATTCAGTTATCTAGGTTTTGTTGTTTCTTTGGGACAACACTGGCAGAGTGGATTTGCCAGAATTCTCATGGGCCCATGGATTTTTGGAAAGTTAAATGAGCAACCAGGATTAATTAATTGCATTAATTAATTAATTGCATTAATCCCTAACAAGAGTCAGCCTGTCCTTTGAAGATCTGAAGCCAGGCATTGACTTCTCTCTAGCTGTGAAGGTTCTAGGTGGCATATTTTTCCAATGGAATTTTCATGTACTTTGAAAATCTGTTGTTTATTGTAGCCACCTTCATTAATTTTTTAACATGCTACTGCTTCTATATCACCACCTGCTGTTTCACTTTGTCCTTTTATGTTATAGAAATGTCTTCTTTCCTTAAACATCATGAACCAACGTCTGCTAGCTTCAGACTTTTCTTATTTAGCTTCCTCTCTCCCCTCAGCCTTCATAGAGTTGAAGAGAGTTAGAGCCTTGCTCTGAAGCAGACCTTACCTAAGGGGACATTGTATCACTAGTTTGATTTTCTATCCACACCATTAAAATATTCTCTGTATCAGCAGTAAGGCTGTTTCACTTTCTTATCATTGGTGTATTTACTGGAGTAGTACTTCTCATTTCCTTTAAGAAATTTCCTTTGCATCAACAGTTTGGCTAACTGGCACAAGAGTGTACTAGCTTTTGGTTTATTACAGCTTTGGACACCTGCCTTCCTCACTAAGCTTAATAATTTCTAGCTTTTGATTTAAAGAGATGTGTCACTCTTTTACTTAAACAATTAGAGGCTATTATAGGGTTATTAATTAGTCTAATTTCAATATTGCTGGATCTCAGGGAATAGACAAGTTTAAGGACTGAGAATGAAACAGAGAAGGTTGGCTGGTGGAGCATTCAGAACATATACAACATTTATCCATTAAGTTTACTATCTTACATGGGCACGGTTTGTAGCACCGAAAAACAATGACAACAGTAAAATCAAAGATTACTGATCACAGATCACCATAACAAATGTAATAATAATGAAAAAATCTAGGGGACATCTGGGTAGCTCAGTTGGTTAATTAAACATCTAACTTTTGATTTCAGCTCAGGTTTTTTTTTTTTTTCCTAAGATTTTATTTATTTGAGAGAGAGAGAGAGTGAGAGAGCATGAAAGGGGCAAGGGGCAGAGGGAGATGCCGGCTCCCTGATGAGCTGAGGGCCTGATGTGGGACTCGATCCTGGGACTCCAGGATCATGACCTGAGCTGAAGGCAGTTGCTTAACCAACTGAGTCACCCAGGAGCCCCTCAGCTCAGGTCTTGATCTCAGGGTCATGAGTTCAGGCCCCACATTGAACTCCATGCTGGGCCTGGAGCCTACTTACAAACAACAACAACAATAACAACAAAAACAATGAAAAAGTTTAAGGTATTATGAGAATAACCAAACTGTGACACAGATGTGAAGTAAGCAAATGTTTTTGGAAAAATTGTGCCAGTAGACTATCTTAATGCAAAATTGTCACAAAACTTTAATTTGTAAAATAACAACAAAAATATAGTATCTACAAAGCACAATAAAGTGAAGTACAATAAAATGAGGTATGCTTGTATATGGGCTGTATGTAAAAGACAAGAATGGTTTACTCTTTCCTTTTATATACCTGCTTTCTTTTTTAAAATTAAAAATCAATTTATCAACATATATTATTATTTTCAGAGATAGAGTTTAGTGATTCATCTGTTGCTATAACACCCAGTGCTCATTCCATCAAATGCTTTCCTTAATGCCCATCACCCAGATACCCCATCTGCCCGGCTACCTCACTTCCAGCAATAGTGTTTGTTTCCTATAGTCAAGAGTCTCTTATGGCTTGTTTCTTTCTCTGATTTTGTCTTGTTTTATTTTTCCCCTCCTTTTCTCTATGTTCATCTATTTTGTTTCTTAAATTCCATAGGTGAGTGAAATTATATGATATTTGTCTTTCTGACTTATTTTCACTTAGCACAATACCCTCTAGTGATTTTCTAGCATATATTTACAATTTTTTTTTTTAAGATTTTATTTATTTATTTGACAGAGAGAGATCACAAGTAGGCAGAGAGAGAGGAGGAAGCAGGCTCTCCACTGAGCAGAGAGCCCGATGCGGGACTCGATCCCAGGACCCTGAGATCATGACCCGAGCCGAAGGCAGCGGCTTAACCCACTGAGCCACCCAGGCGCCCATATATTTACAATTTTTATATTAATTAAAAATATCTGATATGTTTCAACACCTTGAATTTTTTATCCTTATTTATGCTTCAACTCTCCATCTTACTGCAATGGAAACATTCACTACTAGTCTTGGTAGTTTTCTCCAAATTGCTGGCTCATCTTATATTTTCCCTTCTTATACTTGAAGTCATCATTTCTTCAAGAGAGAGAAATCTGTTTTACTGGAAATGGGATTAGACTCCAAAATACAGGTATTATGGGAACACAAGCACTTTTGGTTAGTGGTTAAATCTGAATGAGCACAACCTACTAGAAAAGAGTGTTTTGGCGGGGGGCTTTAGAATCAGACTCAGATTGAAATTCTGACTCTCCCCATTAAAGCCTAGATAAATATAGTCAATACTTAAGTTTTTTACCCTAATTTTCTTTCTCTTTAAAATAGATTGTAGAATGACTATTAATTTCCAATTAATCATATTTTGAAAGGAAAGTGCCAGGGTGGAGAGTGTGGGAATCATGGCACAGACATGATGTGAGGTGCTATTTGGCTGTGGTATAGTGAAGTTGCTTGAAGGTAGTTGGGTGGAAAAAAGTGGCCCCCATCCCAGAGAGAGTTGATGCATAAAAGGTGTCTGATGCATGATTTAATGCTGATAATATTGTTATTTCTCTGCTTCTAAAATTGAATCCAAGCATACCAGGCTTTATAGAAGACATAATTATGCCCTATACACAAGATTCTATTGTATAATTTATTGACTCATTCATTCATTCATTCAAGTATTTTTTCAGTAAGTAGCATGTGCCAGGCACTCTTTTGGGTTCTTGGAACCAAATGGACAAGGGTTCTACTATCATGGGCTTTTTCTACAGTGGAACAAAGACAATAAAGAGGGGGAAATAATAATGTAATAATACATTGTATGTTAATAAAAAAATAAAAAAATAATAAAAGAGAGGGAAAATGAAATAAGTTAATATCAGAAAGTGATGAGTACTTTGTAGGAAATAAAACAGAGGCAAAAGGCATTAAGTGTACAGAGGGGTGCTATGAAGGGCACAGGAAAAGTGTTACTTGAGAAGGTATTCATTTTTGAGCCAAGAATTTAAGGTTAAGGAAAAATCTGTCAGATGTTGATTTGGAAAGAGAGAGATGTAAGCAGAGGGACTTTCCAATGCCAAGGCCCTGAGGAGCAAGCGTGCCTGATCATTGTGGCTGGACACAAGACTGATTTGAAGAGGTAGGCAGCAGATACTAGAACTTGTACAAGTTTATAGACTATTGCAGTGAGTATGGAAACATTATTCTAAGTGCAGCAGACAACTACTGGAGACTCTAAGCAGGAAATGACATGATGTGATTGGTGTGTTTTTGTTGTTTTGTTTTTAAACACTCTAACTGCTCTTTAAAGAGCAGAGGGTTAAGAATAGAAAAACAAAACAAAACAAAAAACAAACAAAAATACCCAGCCCTTGCCCCTAACTTACATTTATTGATTGGATTCTGAGTCAGCCAGTCAAAATGGATTTATATGAACAAGGGATTTAGGACAGAAGGGGAACAATGTGACACCAGAAGGAACCTAAAGAGGGAGAGCATGAGAAAGCACAATGTTTGTTTCGGAAACTGTTCTCCAGAGCCAGCTTTTCAAATGTGGTCTGAATTTAGGACAGAATAGCAAGGGGCAGGAGCTTTAGGAAGATTAAAAGACACTGGGATACAAACATTATTATTGGATGCTGAGAGAACAAAGTGTGACACGGGAGTATTCTCTCTTCTTCTTCAGTCAGCATAACTTCATTCAGTATTTTGAAAAATCAAAGTGAACTTGGAAGCAACACCAAGCAGAGGCTGAGAAACGCCCTAGGAAAGGCAGTGCACCTAAAGGTGGGGGCTGCCATAGATAGAAACCTTAGGGGATTCCAGACACATTACTAAACTTATTTGTGAGCATGGATCACTCTTGGGTCTATGAAAAATAACTGGTGAAACCTAGAGGGGCCCTGGAGGAGTAGTGTAAGAAGATGGGGAAAAAATCTACATGGTTACCAATGACAGAAAAGCTGGGGAAGACTTTCAATGTCTTCTCATTACCCTTGAGATAAAGAGAAGTTCCCAACCCTGCATAACTGAGACCCTGTTTACCTCTCCCTGTTCTCCCTTCCTCAAATTATATGAGCCAGCCCTATGAAGTCTTTTCCAGTTCTCTGACCGTATCTGTCCTATGGGAATGCTGTGTCCTCTCTCTGGATATTTTTTCCTCCTTTGGTCTTGGCTTGATTAGTTCCTACTCATTTTAAAATCTCATCTTTAAGCCATTTCCCCTAGCATGAGTTTCCCACTTAGGTCATGTACTACTCATCTCCGCTTCCATGGCATCTCCAAATATTAAACTTTCACAGTACTTACTACATGGGAACTATTTACATATTTTGTTTAGCTCTTACTAGAATGAAAAACTTCATGATATCAGGGATTAAATCTGTCTGTTGTTCACCTTTGTACCTCCAGTCTGTCCATAATTCCTGGAACTGAGCAGATGCCCAAGAATATTTATTGAAACAGAAAGTTAAAAAGGAAAGGAAGAAAAACAATTATAGGTAAAGAGTGAGTATGCTTTATCTTCTATCATCCCCTTCAGCTCTCAAGTGAGTGGTTTCTCTGCTGAAGTTAGTACAAGGTATTATGGTATCTGCCCTGTTCAGAGAAAACCTGGTCTTAAGTCTTTATTATTCATTCTTTCAGGCAATATTATTTCTTGCACTCTTATATTGTGGAGACTGCTCTACATAATAGAAGGATAAATAAAAAAAGCTTTTACCCTCAAGTAGCAAAAAGAGTTAAGTTGGGGACAGAAACATGTCAACAATTAATTTCAAATGACTAGATTTGTTTGGGCACTGAAAAAATATATGAACTGTGTCTTGAAGGAAGAAGATAAAGTATTCTTTAGATCAAAAAGGAGCTTCTCTTATTCCCCACAATTGCACAATTCATTATAGGCTCTTTCTTTCTGAAGTAGCATTAGGAACAAACTATCTCCATTGTAGATAGTTTAGCTTTTTGCTAGCTTCTTTTTTTCTTTTTCTGTACTCTGACTCTTTCTCATATCAGACAATGAAACATTGATAAATGGAGTTTTAATCTTTTTTTGCAAGCCTCTCTTCTGACAAGGTTGGTGCATAGAACCTTTTGTTCCAACAGTATTTGAATTCAACTCCAGGAAATTTGATTTATACTCCATTCCTCTGTATCCTCCCCAATATCACCAAAGTTTAAGAGGACCTGAGTTCATTAAATTATGAAAACAGAAATTATACCCATAAAGATAGCTAAAATATGAAAAGACAATGAAATGCTGGATATGGAAAAATTGGATCCATTGTTGTTTGCTGGTAGGATTAGAAATTAATACAGACACATTGGAAAACAGTTTATCAATTCCTCAAAATGTTAAAGGCAGAGTTACTATACATAAACCTGGTAGTTCCACTCTTAAGCCTATACCCAAGAGAACTGAAAACATACATTGAAACAAAATGACTACACAAATGTTCATGGTGGCATTCTTTGCAATATCCTTGTTAGAGACACTGCTTGTGTTGTCTCAAAATTCCAATGTGAAAGCTAAACCACACTGTCATAGTATTTGGAAGTGGAGCTCTTTGGGAGGTGATAAGATTTTGAATGGGATTATTGCTTTTATAAAAGAGATTCTAAGGAGCTCCCTTTCCCCTTTTGTGAGCCTAGATGTGGGCTTTCACCAGACGCCTAGCCTTCCCGTGCCTTGATCTTATATTTCTCAGCCTCCTGAACTGTGAGAAATTAATCTCTTTATGTCACCCAATCTTTGGTATTTTTGTTATAGCAGCCCAAACAGACTAAGATAAACCCCAAAAGAAAACAATCCCAATGATGATTGAATAAACAAAATGTGATGTATCTAGAGCATTGACTATAATTCAGAAATAAAAAGGAATGAACTACTGATACATACTACAACATGATGAACCTTGAAAACATTGCACTAAATGAGAGGAGTCAAAAAACAAAGACCACATATCGTATGATTCCACTTATATGAAATGCTCAGAAGGCAAATCCATAGAGACAGAAAATACATTAGTAGTTGCCAAGAATGGGGAAGGGAGATAAGGAAAGTGACTGCTAATAATGGATAGTGTCACGTTTCCAGAGTAAGGAAAATATTTTGAAATCAGATAGTGGTAATGGTTGTAACCACCACTGAATATACCAAAAGCCACTGAATTGTATATCTTAAAAGGCTAAATTTTATGTAAGTTAATTTGATCTTAATATGGCTGTAGTTTTAAAAGCATGGATATCAAAAGACACAGAATACTGTAGAAAATGTGGTTTGGCAGACTTGACTTGGATAACATTGCTTTCCTTCAGAAGCCTATGGATTCAAACTCCATGGAAGTAGAATTCAGCCACATATAAATTCTACTGACTCTCTTTAAAAAGTTAATGCTACATAATTATTTATAAAATAATTCAACTTCAGTAAAATGGGAGAAATAGATAAAAGGAAAAATCAGTATAACTTCAGTATCAAAACTCCTCCATTTAGTCTTCAAAAAAATGCACTGAAGAAATGAACAGACATTTCTGCAAAGAAGATATCCAAATGCCCAAAAGACACATGAAAAAGTGCTCAACATCACTTAGCACAGGGAAATACAAATCAAAACCATGGTGAGATACTACTTCACACCAGTCAGAATGGCTAAAATTAACAAGTCAGGAAACAACAGGTGTTGGTGAGGATGTGTAGAAAGGGGAACCTTCCTACACTGTTGGTGGGAATGCAAGCTCATGCAGCTACTCTTGAAAACAGTATAGTTAGTTTCTCAAAAAGTTGAAAATGGAGCTGTTCTAAGACCCAGCAATTGTACTACAGGGTACTTACCCCAAAGATACAAATGTAGTGATCTGAAGGGACATGTGCACCCCAATGTTTATAGCAGTGATGTCCATCAACAGATGAATGGATAAATAAGATGTGGTGTATAGATGTATAATGGAATATTATGCAGCCATCAAAAATGAAATCTTGGGACGCCTAGGTGGCTCAGTTGGTTAAGCAGCTGCCTTCAGCTCGGGTCATGATCCCAGCGTCCTGGGATCGAGTCCCACATGGGGCTCCTTGCTCGGCAGGGAGCCTGCTTCTCCCTCTGCCTCTGCCTGCCATTCTGTCTGCCTGTGCTTGCTCTCTCTCCGTCTCTCTCTCTCTGATAAATAAATAAAAAATCTAAAAAAAAATGAAATCTTGTCATTTGCAATGATGTGGATGGAACAGGAGGGTATTATGCTAAGTGATATAAGCCAGAGAAAGACAATTATCCTATGATCTCACTGATATGAGGAATTTGAGAAATCAAACAGAGGACCAAAGGGGAAGGGAAGGAAAAATGAAATAAGATGAAACCAGAGAGAGAGACAAACCATGAGACTCTTAATAATAGGAAACAAGCTGAGGACTGCTGGAGTGGAGGGGGGTGGGAAGGATGTGTGGGTGGGAGATGGACACTGGGGAGAGTATGTTCACAGTGAGCACTGTGAATTGTGTAAGACTGATGAATCACAGACCTATACCCCTGAAATAAATAATATATGGTAATAAAAAATCAGTTAATTAAAAAAAATTTATCCATTGGATATTCTTTTCTGCTTTGCTGAAGATTAGTTGACCATAGAGTTGAGGGTTGATTTCTGGGTTCTCTATTCTGTTCCACTGATCTGGCTGTCTGTTTTTGTCCCACTACCATACTGCTTTGATGATTACAACTTTGTAATAGAGCTTGGAGTCTGGAATTGTGATGACACCAGCTTTGGTTTTCTTTTTCAACATTCCCAGATAGAGATCTGGAGCCTTTTCTGGTTCCATACAAATTTTAGGATTATTTGTTCCAGCTCTGTGAAAATGTCAATGTTATTTTGATGAGGATTGCATTGAATGTGTAGATTGCTCTGGGCAACACAGACATTTTAACAATATTTGTCCTTTCAATCCATGAACATGTAATGTTTTATGATTTCTTTTGTTTTCCTCAATTTCTTTCATGAGTGTTCTATAGTTTTCAGAGTACAGATCCTTTGCCTATTTGGTTCAGTTTATTCCTAGGTATCTTATGGTTTGGGGAGCAATTGTAAATGGGATTGACTCCTTAATTTATCTTTCTTTTGCCTCATTGTTAGTCTATAGAAATGCAACTGATTTTTGTGAACTGATTTTATATCCTGTTGCTTTGCTGAATTCCTGTATGAGTTCTAGCAATTTGGGGATGGAGTCTTTTGGGTTTTCTACATAAAGTATCATGTCATCTGTGAAGAGTGAGAGTTTGACTTCTTCTTTGCCAATTTGGATGCCTTTTATTTCTTTTTGTTTTCTGGTTGCTGAGGCTAGGACTTCTAGAACAACACCACTATTGAACAACAGTGGTGAGAGTGGACATCCCTGGTGTGTTCATGACCTTAGGGGAAAAGCTCTTAGATTTTCCCCATTTAGAATGATATTCACTGTGGGCTTTTCATATATAGGTATGTTCCCTCTGTCCTAACACTGTGGAGAAAATCAAGAAAGGAATCTGCCAGGCACCTGGGTGGCTCAGTAGGTTAAGCCTCTGCCTTTGGCTCACGTCATGATCTCAGGGTCCTGGGATCGAGCCCGCATCAGGCTCTCTGCTCAGCAGGGAACCTGCTTCCCTCTCTCTCTCTGCCTGTTTCTCTGCCAATTTATGATCTCTGCCAAATAAATAAATAAAATCTTTTTTTAAAAAAGAAAGGAATCTGCTAAAAATTTTTAATTGAAATATAGTTGATATTTTAATAGTTTAAAATTCTATATAATAGTTTATATACATTTTATAAAATTGTTTAAAAATATGATAGTTTAAAATTTTAATTGGAGTGACTGATATTAATTGCAAATATACATCATAATTTGATAATTCTATACATGATATAATGCTCACAACAATAAGTATTCTTACTCTCTGTCATCATATACTTTCTTAAAGATATTAGCTATATTCTCTATGCTGTACTTTTTATCACTGCGACTTTCTTAATAACTGAAAATCTGTACTTCTTAATGTCCATCTATTGTGTTTATATCCCCATGCTTCTTTTCTCAGGTAACCACATATTTTTTCTCTGTGTAAATGAATTTGGTTCTGGTTTTTGTTGATTTTTTTTGTTCATTTGTTTTATTTTTTAGATTTTACATATATGTCATATTGATCATTCTGTTTCATTTAGCATAATACCCTCTAGTTTCATGCAGGTTGTTGTGAGTGGCAACCTTTCATTCCTTTTTATGGCTAAATAATATTTCATTGTGTATTCATACCACAATTCTTTATACATTCATTTACCAATGGACATTTGGGTTGTTTACATATCTTGGCTTTTGTAAATAATGCTGCAATAAGCACAGGGGTTTATGTATCTTTTCAAATTAGTGCTTTTGATTTCTTAAGATAAATACCCAGAAGTCAAATTACTGGATTGTTTGTTCCTTCTTTTTTCAGTTTTTTGAGGAACTTTCATGCCAATATCCAGAGGGGCTGTACCAACTTTCAACCCCACTAATAGTGCACAAGGGTTTGCTTCAGTCCATATTCTCACCAACACTTACTCTTTCTTGTCTTTTTTGACACGAGCCATTCTGGCCAGTGTGAGGTAATGTCTCATTGTAGTTTTGTTTCCATTTCTCTAATTATTGGTGATATTGACCATCTTCTTATCTGTCTGTCGGACATTTGTGTGTCTCACTGGAAAAAATTATCTTCAGAAAAATATTCAGGTTTTTTGCCCATTTTTAAATTGTGTGTGTGTGTTGAACTGTATAAATTTTTTTTGTATAAATTCTTTATGTATTTTAGATACTAACCACTTATCAGATACACCATTAGCAAATATTTTCTTCAATTCACTAGGTGTTATTTTCATTTTGTTTGATGGTTTCTTTTTCTGTACAAAAGCTTTTTAGTTTGATAGAGTTCTAATTGTTTATTGTTACTTTAACTTCCCTTATCTGATGAGACCTATCTTGAAAAATATTGCTAAGGTTAATGTTGAAAGCATTATTGCCTATGTTTTCTTCTAGAAGTTTGTCGTTTCAGGTCTTACAGTTAGATGTTTAATCCATTTTTGTGCATGGTGTGAGAAAGTGGTCAGTTTCATTCTTTTGCATGGAGCTATCCAGTCTTCCCAACACCATTTATTAAAGAGACTGTCTTTTCTGCATGGTGTACTTTTGCTTCCTTTGTCATAGATTAACTGACCATATAAGTGAATTTATTTCTGAGCTCTTTCTACTGTTCCATTGGTCTATGTGCCTATTTTTCTGCCAGAATCATACTGTTTTACTATATTTTTATAGTATAGTTTGAAATCTGTGATTATGATACCTTCAGTTTTGTTCCTCTTTTTCAAGATTGCTTTGGCTATTTGGGGTTTTTATGGTTACATATATATTTTGGTATTATTTTTTCTAGTGTTGTGAAAAATATTAATGTTTTCAGAGGAATTGTATTGAATCTATATATTGCTTTGGGTAGTACAGACATTTAAAAAAAATTTTTTTTTTAAGATTTATTTTAGTTATTTATTTGAAAGACAGAGATCACAAGTTTCGAGAGGCAGGCAGAGAGAGAGGAGAAAGCAGGCTTCCCGCAGAGCAGAGAGCCTGATGCGGGGCTTGATCCCAGGAGCCTGGGATCATGACCCAAGCTGAAAGCAGTGGCTTAATCCACTGAGCCACCCAGGTGCCCTGGGTAGTACAGACATTTTAACAGTATTTGTTCTTCCAGGACAGGAGCGTGGAATATCTTTCCATTTGTTTGTATCATTTTGAATTCTTTCATCAATGTTTTATAGTTGCAGAGTACAGGTCTTTCACCTCCTTGGTTAAGTTTATTCCTAGGTATTAAATTAGTTTTGGTGCAATTGTAAATGGATGTTTTCTCAATTTCTCCTTCAACAACTTCATTTTATTTATTTACAGAAGTGAAAGGAATTTATGTATATTAATTTTATATCATGCTACTTTACTGAATTAATCATTTCTAGTTTTTTTTGGTTGACTCTTTAGGGTTTTCTATATATAGTATCATGTCATCTGCAAATACGTAAAGTTTAATTTTTACTTATCAATCTGGATGCGTTTTATTTCTTTTTTTTTTAACTGCTGTGGCTAGGACTTCTAGTGCTATGTTGGATAAAAGTAATGAGAATAGGCATTCTTGCCTTCTTCCTGATCTTAAGAGGGAAAGTTTAATTTTTCACCATTGAGTATTATGTTAGCTTGAGTATGTCATATGTGGCCTTCATTATGTTGAGTTATGTCTTCTCTATACCCACTTTGTTGAAATATTTTATTATGAGTGGATGCTGAATTTTATGAAATGCTTTTTCCGCATCTAGAAGATAATCATAGTATCTTTATTTTTAACTTTGTTAATATGTTGTATTACATTGAAATTAAGTCCATCTGGTGTAATGTGTCATTCAAAGACAATGTTTCTTTATGATTTTATGCCTAGTGATCTATCCATGATGTAAGTGGAGTGTTAAATCCCCTACTATTATCATATTACACGCAATTTCTCCCTTTCATGTCTGTTAATATTTATCTATTTAGGTGCTTCTATATTGGATGTATATTTACAAATGTTATATCCTTTTGTTGGATTGATCCCTTTATCATGTAGGGCCCTTTTTAGTCTCTTGTAATGATCTCTACATTTATGTTTATTTTGTCTGATATGAGTATTGAAACCCTACTTTATTTTCACTTCCATTTGCTTGGAATATCTTTTTCTATCCCTTCACTTTCTGTCTGTCTGTGTCTTTAGACCTGAAGTGAGTCTCTTATAGGCAGCATGTAGATGAATCCTGTTTGTTTTATCTATTCAGTAACCCTATCTATTTTGAATAGGAGCATGTAGTCCACTTACAGTTAAAGTAATTATTGATATTTTGCTGTTGTTTGATTGCTTCCAACTACTTTGTCTTCCAGATCACTGATCCATTCTTCTGCATGCTCCAATCCACTGTCAATTTCCTCTAGTGTACTTTTAAAATTTAAGTTGTATTTTTCAGCTCTGACTAGTTTTTTTCTTCCTTTGTGAAGTTTTCACTGAATTAATACCCACTCTTATCTCAAGTCCAAGTGAGTATCTTCAAGACTTTTACTTAGAATTCCTTATCACATAGTTTGCTTATCTTTGTTTCATTAACCTTTTTTTTTTTTTAATTTCTTGGTAACCTTTATTATTTTTTTAAATTTCTCTTCGGTATTCCAGAATTCATTGTTTATGCACCACACCCAGTGCTCCATGCAATACTTGCCCTCTATAATACCCACCACCAGGCTCACCCAACCTCCCACCTCCGTCCCCTCCAAAATCCTCAGATTGTTTTTCAGAGTTCACAGTCTCTCATGGTTCATCTCCCCCTCCAATTTCCCACAACTCCCTTCTCCTCTCCAACTTCCCATGTCCTCCATGTTATTCCTCTTGCTCCACAAATAAGTGAAACCATATGATAATTGACTCTCTCTGCTTGACTTATTTCACTCAGCATAATCTCTTCCAGTCCCGTCCATGTTGATACAAAAGTTGGGTATTCGTCCTTTCTGATGGAGGCATAATACTCCATAGTGTATATGGACCATATCTTCCTTATCCATTCATCCATTGAAGGGCATCTTGATTCTTTCCCAGTTTGGTGACTGTGGCCATTGCTGCTATGAACTTGGGGTACAGATGGCCCTTCATTTCACTACATCTGTATCTTTGGGGTAAATACCCAGTAGTGCAATTGCAGGGTCATAGGGAAGTTCTGTTTTTCATTTCTTGAGGAACCTCCACACTGTTTTCCAAAGTAGCTGTACCAACTTGCATTCCCAAAAGTTTAAGAGGGTTCCCCTTATCCACATCCTCTCCAACACTTGTTGTTTAGTGTCTTGTTAATTTTGGCCATTCTAACAGGTGTAAGGTGGTATCTCAATGTGGTTTTGACTTGAATCTTCCTGATGGCCAGTGATGATGAACATTTTTTCATGTGTCTGTTACGTGTATGTCTTCATTGGACAAGTGTCTGTTCATGTCTTCTACCCATTTTTTGACACGATTATCTGTTTGTGTTGAGTTTGAGGAGTTCTTCATAGAGCCTGGGTATCAGTCCTTTGTCTGTATTGTAATTTGCAAATATCTTCTCCCATTCCGTAGGTTACCTCTTTGTTTTGTTGACTGTTTCCTTTCCTGTGCAGAAGCTTTTGATCTTGAAGAAGTGCCAAAAGTTCATTTTTGTTTTTGTTTCCTTTGCCTTTCCTTTCCTTTGCTTTTGTTTCTTTTGCTTTTGTTTCCTTTGCCATATCTTGAAAGAAGTTGCTGTGGCTGATGTTGAAGAGGTTATTGCCTATGTTCTCCTCTAGAATTCTGATGGATTCCTGTCTCACATTGAGGTCTTTTATTCATTTCGAGTTTATCTTTGTGTATGGTGTAAGAGAATGGTCGAGTTTCATTCTTCTACATATAGCTGTCCAATTTTCCCAGCACCATTTCTGAAGAGACTGTCTTTTTTCCAATGTGTATTTATTCCTGCTTTGTCGAAGATTATTTCACCATAGAGTTGAGGGTCCATATCTGGGCTCTCTGCTCTGTTCCACCGGTCTATGTGTCTGTTTTTGTGCCAGTACCATGCTGTCTTTGTGATCACAGCTTTGTAGTAAAGCTTGAAATCAGATTGCATGATGCCCCCAGTTCTGTTTTTCTTTTTCAACATTTCCTTAGCAATTCGGGGTCTCTTCTGATTCTGTACAAATTTTAGGATTGTTTGCTCTAGCTCTTTGAAAAATGTCGGTGGAATTTTGATTGGAATGGCATTGAAAGTATAGATTGCTCTAGGCAGCATAGACATTTTAACAATGTTTATTCTTCTGATCTATGAGCATGGAATGCTTTTCCATCTTTTTGTGTCTTCTTCAATTTCTTTCATAAGTGTTCTGTAGTTCCTCGAGTACAGATGCTTTACCTCTTTGGTTAGGTTTATTCCCAGGTATCTTATGGTTCTTGGTGCTATAGTAAGTAGAATTGATCCTCTGATTTCCCTTTCTGTATTTTCATTGTTAGTGTATAGGAAAGCAACTGATTCCTGTACACTGATTTTGTATCCTGCCACATTACTGAATTGCTGTATGAGTTCTAGTAGTTTGGGGGTAGAGTCATTAATCTCTTTTTCTGGAATTTTGTCTTGTTCTTTTGTTTGGATCATAGTCTTATGTCTCTTCATTTTGTCTTATACCCCGTGTTACTATACATTATGTAGGTCAGCTATGTTTCCTAATCTTGAAGGAATAGCCTTACATAGAAAATGCTCTTAGGGCACCTGGGTGGTTCAGTGGGTTAAAGCCTCTGCCTTTGACTCAGGTCATGATCCCAGGGTCCTGGGATACAGCCTCACATCGGGCTTTCTGCTGAGCAGGGAGCCTTCTTCCTCCTCTCTCTGCCTGCCTCTCTGCCTACTTGTGATCTCTGTCTGTCAAATAAATAAATAAAATCTTAAAAAAAAAAAAAAAGAAAAGAAAGAAAGAAGGAAAATGCCCTCTGGGATTCTGTGACACAAATAGGCTGGCCACTGGAACCACGTGCTTCAAGGGTGTCCCCTGTGTGCACTACATGCTCCCTCCTGTTGTTGCAGGGGCATGACTGCTGCAAGTGTACTGGTAGGGGAAGCTGGCCCTCAGCCCAGCTGTCAGCATGACCAGCTATGACTACTGAATGGACACTGATGGGCTTCTCACTGGTGTGGCTGACTGAGAGGTCCACCTTCATTCACTGTGGTCACACTGGTAGGTGGGGCTAGCTTTCCCCCTCTGCCTAGGTCTGTCAAAATATTATGGCTGGTAATAATTGCTCTGAGATACTAATTTTGACTGAGGCTGCCTACCAGGTATGATGGGGCTAGAGCTGCTTTGGAGGGACAGCTGCTAAAGCAGGCAGTTTGGACACGGTGGGTCCACAGGGGACCACTAGGCTGGGACATGCAGTGTTAGCAAAATAGATGAATAGTGTCATAACTGTTTTCTGGAAGCATCTGGCTAGCTAGGTTGAAGGGAAGCAATAAAGATGGTGCTCGCCAGTACTTGTGTTCCCAGAGTAAGCTTCTAGCCCTCCAGCATACATCCTAAAATTTGTCAGTGACTCTCCCCAGGTGCTTTTCAAACTGCTATTTCTATGCTGGTTCTTGGACCGAATGATAGAGTATGCTGTTCTTCATGAGAACAGACTCTGTGTGTACCTGATTTTGGGCTTGATCACCTTGCTCCTCAGGGAAGGATCTCCACACTGTGATATCCCTCCTGTGTATGAGTCACCAATATGACTGAGGTTGGTTTTCCTCTCATATCCCTTCCCCTCTTATTCTCTATGGGGCTTCTTCTTCATGTCTTTAGCTAGAAGATCTGTTCTGCCAGTCTCAGTTCTTTACAGAGTGAGTTGAACCATATGTAGTTGTTGCCTGTATGTGTCTATGGAGTAGGCAAGCTCAGAATCTTCCTACTCTGCCATCTTCCTCTCTTTCCCAGAAAATTTAAAATAAAGTTTATAGTTCAATATTGAAAGAAATTACAATGGTCATAGCTCCTTCACAACTCCCCAAAGTAAACTCTAATAGTGACCCTAGATTATATTAATCTATAAAGAAAATACAATCACCTTTTCAAAAGTAGACTCTCTGTTTTGAAGCATCCGTGTATTTGAAAAGCACATTAATATCTGCCAAAATAACGTGGGAAAATATGTCTCAAAGAATACAAACAGAAAAAAAATGAGTATTTATTTTAAAAAAAGCCACATAATATGGGAAATTTTGCCTATGACAAGACAGGGTAGCTGACGGGAGAAAGAATTAGCTTTTCATTCTATGGGTTTAATATGTTCTGTGGTTTTAATAGAATGGATTTAGTAACATTATTCAACTACATCAGAAGCAAAGGCAAATTAATGATATGCATGATCCCGGAAAGGGATAAAAATCACTGGGCTGGCTTTCTTAGGGGCTTTATTTTATTCCTTCCTGAATTATTTTTCTATTGTGCCCTTAGCGTGAAAGTTCAGATGGTCTCCTACATCACAGAACTAACTGACTCATTGTAAAAACACCTTAATAAATAGTAGAGCTAAGCAACTGAGGACAGTGAGGGAAGATGGAGTTCAAAGAAAGAATAAAAGCAAGGTAGAGAACCATAAAGTTAAGATGCTATTTTGCATACTGCTTCTAATAAAATTAACTTAATGAAAATATATTTGCTGAACACCACATTGGGAATTTATTTAACTTATAACCATAATTAAGTGCTTTGGGAGATGAAAAAGAGGCATAATAACATTTGGCAGGCTTAAAACATTTGTTCTAGTCTCCGCTTCTGACCTCCCAAAAGTGTTAGTTTCTGAGGTTGCTTTCTGAACAGGCTAAGGTTGCTAAGCTATGTTTATTGCTTGTTCTCAAGATGCTGTGCAGCCTCATTTGTCTCCTCAGCTTTCCCTAAATGAACAACTAAAGTACAGACTCTGCAGAAATTAAGCTGGCTATTTTAAAAATGTCAGAAAATAACTTAGCATCTATTATTATAAGCTTTTAGTATGGATTCATTTATTGAAGGGGCTGGAAAGCCAGCATACACACTTTATGGACTCTAAAATTAGTCAGGGTTTGTGATGCAAATTGGATTTGTTGGATTTCACTGATTAAATGCACTTAGTGTGATTTGGGAAATGGAAACCTTCTTTCTTTTTATTTAGCTCTTCTGTGCAGGCAAGCACAGTAGATGTGGGATTTTCCTGCTTTAGTATTAGAATCTTACACAGCAGGTTTTGGGCTGTTAAGAAACAGTTGTCATTGGAGAACCCATGGCTTTCACTTCTGCTTTATCATGGCTTAATGAAATATTTTTGCACTCAGTTCTTTCACTGGCAGCCTCTGTAGTGTTCACCTTCCAGTTAATGACAGAGGTAATAGCTTCATAGGTTATTTCTGAGGTGTTTGGGAAGCCATTCTTGGAAGTATGGGGGCACAACCCAGAGCTTATTCTTCTAAAACTTTTGGTAAACACCTAATCCCCATTAATAAATTTCTTTCTGCTTAAAATACCTAGAGGAATTTCTAGTTGTTACACCAAGCACTGATACAATGACCAAGAGAAGTCAGTAATTTTATATATGCAACACTGTCAGTAATTGCCCAACATCAACTCATTTTGTAACTTTTAAACATATGTAAATAGAGGTTTTGTGTCTCCATGCCTAATTCACATTACCTGTTAATAATATAGAAACTCAACATAATTTCAAACATATTTGAAATATGAAGAAATTTTCCCAATACTCAGTGAAATAGATGGTTATGGCTTGAATGAGATGTTGTTTTTTCTTTTATTAAAAAACTAGACAGCTCAAATTCATAAAGGCAGGAAACCTATCTAAGAAGGACATCATGACCAGAGAAATTAAGATGGATTTTGTATGACTTGATGTATATGCAATACCTCCTAATTTGCATGAAAATTTCTCAAAGGTGTGGAATTAATCTGAACATTTTCTGAATGTTATCTTAGTTTTCCTCAGTCTCAGTAGACACTTGAATACTTGGGTTGATAATTCTGCTAAATGTAATCTCATAGTCTTTGGGTAAAATCCTTTAAATTCACATAGATAGATGCAAAACTTTTAGGAAACATCATATTTCTTTTAATTTTTTAAAAGAGCAAAGAATAAGAATGCGATAGATCAGTCAGTTTAAAGAACATCATGTTAAATTCTGGGATTGACTATTTACAGCTATTTGGGTCTGTTAGAAATGAAAAAAATATTTTAGTAAGAAAATATGTTTATTAAGAAAATGTAATGACAAATAAACTTCTAATGATCTTTCTTAGAGTTGTTAGATTGGTAAATAAGGGCAAAACCATAGGCATATATGGAGCCATGTGGATTAGAAATAACCTCCAGCAAAACTGAGAAAATTGCAAAGATTCAGTTTATGATAAAACTTCCAATTAGTGCAGTTTATACAAAAGGACTTATTGTCACTACAAAGGGACATAATGCAATGTCTGTGAAATTATGGTGTTATGAGATATAAACTTGGTATGATTGAATGTATGAATGATAGGGATACATTGAATATATATTAGATATATGTATTATAATTTTTATATATAAATGTATATACATATGTGTGTACATATGTGTGTATATATATACACACACACACACACAAACACATTAGCTGGTATACAGGGAATACATGTGTGAGTAGGTTGAAACATTTACTGCAGTATTATTAAGCATGTTAAAAATGCGGATAAACTTTTATCTGGTGGTTAATTTCACTATAATTTAAGACTCTAATATCTAACATGTAAAGACTTTAACACACCTCTCCCACTGCATCTTTTTAATCTTCCATTTATTTCTCTTTTCACTGCAAGTTGGCCCTCTGACCTCCCCTCCATTGAAATTTTTTCTCACCCACAACATCTTGACTTTCTTATTACTAAATCTGGGAAATACCTCTAGATTATTCTCTTAATTCATTTACTT
>NC_081557.1:182242978-182248012 GCF_022355385.1 Mustela nigripes | reverse complement strand
TGGTTGTTTTTCTGTTTCCAGAATTGCTGTTCTTCTTCTCTTCGATCTGCCGGATGGATTTTCAGGTGTTTGCAATCTTTAGATAAGCTATTTAGCTGATCTCCGGCTAGCTGAAGTAGTCTCAGCCTGCTACTTCTCCGCCATCTTGACTCCTCCCCAAAACCTGGTTATATGTCTGTGTTTTTAAAACAACTTAAAATTCCCTTACTTCCCAGTAGTAAAATGTTTTCATGTTGATTAAAAAAAAAAAAAAAAAAAGCCTGAGAGACTTGAGTTTAATCTTGAAAAAGCAGAAATAGAATATCACAACAAAATCTGAGACAAATCAGTACCAAAGTAGTCACTTCTCCCTCTAAGACATATGAAATGCATAGATAAAAGCTTTCTTCGAGGAACACAGAAAAAAATCTGAGAGAAGCAGTCACAGAAAATATGTTCGGAATCTCAAAATAGCATATAATACGGGAAGACACAGTGAAGAAAACCACAACAGGGGTAAGTATCACTTCTTAAATATCACTTATTACACCAAGACCAGCCTTTGTACAACCAAGAGGAGCCAGGACTCAGAGAAGACCTTCAGAGGCTGAGAATAGACCTGCACGCCACAGTCCAGCCATGGGAAACTCCTTCACAAGTCTGGCTGAATAACTATGAAGAAAAATATTTACATATGGGTGGTTAAAAAATGTCAAAAGGTATCTTTCATATCTTTGAGAGGTAGAATTTGGGAAATTTTTCAAAGAATTTATCCTATATGAAGATAAATCTGCAAATTAATATAATCAAAGCACATCTGGATCCCACAGAGGGTCTTTCTTTCACACCTCTTTCCATGTTTAATAACCTGTATTACCAAGGCACTAAAGGCAGTACTGGAGGGTAACCTGGACAAATGAAAACAATGCTTTTTATTTAGAATGGCATATTTTGTAGCTTTTGTCTAGATTTCCCTCATTTAAAGTATTTTCAACAGAGTATTTTTTTTAAACAAGGAGAGAGCATTAGCTAGCTCTAATGTTTCCTACTTTTAATAACAGATTCTGATTCTGACACGTTGTTAAATAATAAGCTACAACAATGTTCATAAGAATAGGGGTCTATTGGAAAGACATTTTTATTCCTGCCATACAAATTAACAGGCAGTTATTTATCTCAATGTAGAAAGGTAGTCCCAGCTGAGCTTGACTGACAGCACCTCCCCACCGAATACCCATCCACATTAATTGACAGTATGCATGTGGGCAAGGTCTTTGCTGGTTCTTGGGATGGAGAGACTGAAAAATGGAAAAAAACCTGATCATTTCTATTCCTCAGCACCATAGGAAAAGAGGGAGCTTGCTAGAGAAAGAGCAGAAGCTAACTTACTTCTAGGACACTTAATAACCAATGCCTGCTTTGGGGAATAAAAAAAATAAACATAATAGACTTGACTATGGGAGAGAGGCTTTTGCCCAACCCTTTTGCTCTGGGAGGAGGCCACAGGTAGAAGAGTACATCTAAACCCACTGTGAAGAAAGACCAGGAAGTGATGTGTAGGTGGCCTCAGGGACAGGATGGAGTCATAGGAAGCAGATGGGGTCTAATGAACCAAGGAAATTCAGGTTATAATGAAGCCTCATTTGTAACTTCTGTTTAAGGAAGTCTGGGGACATTCTGGTTATATAAAGATAATCCCAGATTCTAGGAAGTTGACATTTCTGACAAGAATATTAAATTTATGATTTCTCTCAGTAAACAATAGAATATTACCAGTTTGCTTTATGAGTTAAGGGAAGTTTGGATTTTATTTTAACTCAAAACTAGATCAAACTTTATCAAGAGAAAATGATAAAATTATTTGAGTAAAGGTGCATTACAGAAAGCAATGACTATTTTACCAAACAATTGTAGATGCAATAATAATTTTAAGAATAATTTGTTTTTACTAGTAAGACCTATGGAATAAATTTAACTGTAAAAATATCATGTCCCTTTTAAACAATTACTTCATCAGTCTCTGAATTTTAGAAACTAACACTAATCCCCTATTTACTATGAAAGTAAAGTTCTAATATCCAAATTTAACCATCTGCCATTTTGTATACAGACATTGTAATGTAAATTAAGTCAGAGGTACCAGTGCATAGAAGTTAAGAAGTACTGGAATAGGTGTCAAGCCAGATTCTAGTTATAAATCAAATGATGCCTGTGTGACTTTGGACATGTTAGTTATTCTTTGTATGTTTGTTTATTCATCTATAAATTACCATGGTTGGATTAAAAAGAATGTCTAAAATTCCTCCATCTCTTAAAGCACAGAATCTACAGTGAGCAGAATTAGTGAGTCTAATTAGCAGAATTAGTGACTCTGCAGCTCACTAAATAGTGAGCTAATGTGTAATTCACAGAACAGCTTTGCTGGCAAGTCAAACATTGGGGAAAAAAACCTTTTTCAAGCATAAGGGGACTTTTGAACTCTGATAAAACACAGCCACATGTCCCCTCTGAAATTTAGTCTGTTTTTCAGATATACCTGATGGTTCACCAGATTCCTTGTGACATTTTCTCATATGATAATAAATTTGTATTGTTGTAAGCCACTGAGTTTGTGATACATTATTAGAGCAGCAGCAAGAAACTTGCATACTCCCTAAAAACTGGAAGAGATTATGCTGAGTGAAATAAGTCAAGCAGAGAGAGTCAATTATCATATGGTTTCTCTCATTTGTGGAGCATAACAAATAGCATGGAGGACATGGGGAGTTAGGAGAAGGGAGTTGGGGGAAATTGGAAGGGGAGGTGAACCATGAGAGACTATGGACTCTGAAAAACAATCTGAGGGGTTTGAAGTGGCGGGGGTGGGGTGGGAGGTTGGGGGAACCAGGTGGTGGGTATTAGAGAGGGCACGGATTGCATGGAGCTCTGGGTGTGGTGCAAAAACAATGAATACTGTTATGCTGAAAATAAATAAAAAATAAATTTAAAAAAACAACTGTATCTATAGAAAACATCAACTCTTCCATTTCGCAACAGAAAACAGAATGATCAGTGATGTGTATATTTCTACAAAGTTTAATAGATTACCCCAAAGCTCAATTTTAGCTTTGAAATGAAAGCAAGCCTCCTTCTATTGTAGCCTCATAAATCAGATAAACTGTGTGGAGTTGCTGGATGTTTCCATAAAAGGATGATGATCTTACCATAAATCATGCCCTTTAATGTGTGTTCTGTTGAGACCTATTTCTGTCTAAATTAATATTTAATAAATTAAAAGGATCCCCATGAAAACAAACAAGGGCTATTGTTAAAATAAGCTGTGAGCCAAATTTTTATTTATAAACTAGACATTTCCCTCTTGTAGGAACATAAAGAAAAAGAGTGATGGAGAAAATATACTCATAAGATGTACAGTATTGCTCTTTAAATAGCACTTGTTGGGGCACCTGGGTGGCTCAGTCAATAAAGTGACTCTTGAATTTGGCTCAGGTCACGATCTCAGGGTTGTGGCAAGTCTGCTCAAGATTCTGTCTCCCTCTCCCTTTGCCTCATACTCTTGAGTGTGCTTGCTCTCTCATAAATAGATCTTTAAAAACAGAGCACTTGTGAGGAATCAGTTCTCAAATACCTATCTAGGATAACACAGCAGAAGCAGCACTTATAATAATTACTTCATCTGACATAATTTGAGGAAGTTTTTCTGACCTTTTTTGACCAGATGACAAGAATCTTCCCTGGGAAAGCCATTATCAGGTAAGTACTCTGCCAGGAGTCTGGGCTGGAGCCGCTCAGCATGCAGGTAACAGGCCTGAAATAGATTTTCTGAAGAGAATTGAAAATCAGAATTAGATTGTTTCATTAGAAATAAAAAACAGAGATTAAAATATATTCTAACAAAATTTTAATACAGCTTTTTAAGAAGGGATTATTTAGTATGACATCCTATACGAAATATCTCTTACACTACTTATAAACCCTAATAAATTTATTTACATTAAATAAATTAAATAAATTCTGGGTCATCTTTTTTGTTCTTTTCTGAGACAGGGGCATGAGCCAAATCCAGGCATTAAATTCAAAGAGTGCACACACTGATTCTGCTTCAGTCTAATTAAGGAACTTTACCATACAATATAGCTTCTAATCTTAAAGGATCCCATAATTAAAAGGCCTATTGTTTTTCTTTTACAATCTTTTAAAACTTTCCATTGTGCTGTTACTTGTTTTATGCCTTACTCTCCCTCATTGGGCTCCAAGTGCAAAGATCTCATACTATCTGAATAACTTGGACCACATCATCTTAAAATCCATTTTCTTACCTGTGGAAAGGGGATTATGAGCATCAGTTCCATAGGGTTATTGTGAGGATTAAATATGGTGATTACAGTGTTGTTTAGCAGGACTTGATTTCATAATAGGATGTTGCTGTAAGAAAGTTCCGTATAACGTCACAGGAAATGTTTAGAGATATTTCATAAGTTAGAAAAGTCAAAGAAGGAAACTAATATTTACATTTGTCAACTACACACACGGCAAGTTATATGCACATCTGATTTTGTTCACATTTGATGAGGTAAAATTATTTTTTCCCAGCTATATTGAGATATAAGTGATATAACATCATGTAAGTTTAAGGTATATAATGTGATGGTTTGATATACATACCTATTGCAAAATGATTATCACAATGAGGCTAGTTAACACATCCATTACCTTAAATACAACCTTTTTTTTAATACTTTACTTAAGTACAACCTTTTTTTTTAATGTTCTCACACATTAAGATCACTTTCTGAGCAACTTTCAAGTACTGAATATATTATTCCTAACTAGAGGCACCATGCTATACCTTAGATTCCCTTAACTTATTCATCTCATAACTGGAAACTCCTTACTTACACATCTCCCCATTTTTTTGCTCCCACCTAGCCCCTGGCAACCATCATTCTTTTCTGTACTGGGAGTTTGGCTTTATTCTTTCTTTCTTTCTTTCTTTCTTTTTTTCTTTCTTTCTTTCTTTCTTTCTTTCTTTCTTTCTTTCTTTCTTTCTTTCTT
>NC_081557.1:182232026-182242968 GCF_022355385.1 Mustela nigripes | reverse complement strand
CTTTTTATTTTTAGATTCTGTGTATAAATGAGATCATATAGCATTTGTCCATTTGTCTTTCTCTGATTTATTTCAGTTAGCATGATGCCCTCAAGGTCCGTCCATGCTGTTACAAAGGGCAGGGTTTTCTTCTTCATGGATGAATAATATTCATATACACACATATGTGAGTATATATGTAAATGGATAAAAAGTGGATATATTTATAACACTTATCCATTTATCTGACAGTGCACCCTTATGTTGTTACCATATCTTGGCTATTATGAATAATGCTGCAGTAAGCATGGGAGTATAGGCAGTTCTTTGATATCTTGTTCTCATTTCCTTTGTATATACCCAGAGGTGGAGTTGCTGACTCATATGTTCTATTTCTATTTTTATTTTGTTGAGAAAACTTCATACTGTTTTCCATAGTGGCTGTACCAGTTTATATTCCCACCAACTGAGCACTAGCAGTTCTTTTTCTCCACACCTTCCCCAACACTTATGTTTTGTCTGGATAATAACTGGACCAAGTGGTATGAAGTGAAGTCTCATTGTGGTTTTGATTTGTATTTCCTTGATGATGTCATATTGAATACCTTTTCATGTATCTGTTGGCTGCTCAAATGTCTCCCTTGGAAAACTGTTCAGTTTTTCTGCTATTTTTACTTACTTATTTTTATTTTTTTAACTTTTTAAAATATTTTATTTATTTGACAGAGCACAAGTAGGCAAAGCGTCAGGGACAGGGAGAGAGAGAAGCAGGCTCCTCACTGAAGAGAGCCCAATATGGGGCTCGATCCCAGGACCCCAGGATCATGACCTGAGCCAAAAGCAGATGCTTAACTGATTGTGCAACCCAGGAACCCCTCTGTTCATTTTAAAAATCATGTTAAGTTTTTTTGCTCTTGGGTTGCGTGTGTTCTTTACATAATTTGGGTGTTAATCCCTTATCAATTACATATTTGAAGTAATTTCTCTCATCCCGTAGATTGTCTTTTCACTTTGTTGGTTGTTTCTTTTGCTGTGTAGTAGTTTTTTAGCTTGATGAAGTCCCACTTAATGATTTTTGCTTTTGTTGGTGGTGCTTTTGCTCTCATATCCAAGAAATCACTGTAAATAACAATGTCAAGGAGATTTTTCCTCTTTTCTTCTAGGAGTTCTATTGTTTTAGGACTTAAGTTTAAGTCTTTAATTTATTTTGAGTTTGTTTATGTGAGTGGTATAAGATTGGTGTCCAATTTTTTCTTCTGCATGTTGTTATCTAGTTCTCCCAACACCATTTATTGAAGAAAATATCTTTTACCCATTGAGTATTCTTGGCTCCCTTGTTAAATATTAGTTGATTCTATATGCAGGAGTTTTATTCTATATCGTTGTCCCATTTTTATGCCAGTACCATGCCATTTTGATTGCTATAGCTAAACAATATAGTTTGAAATCAAGTGTGATATGCTCAGCTTTGCTCATCTTTTCAAAATTATTTTGGTTATTCAGTGTCTTTAGTAGCTCCATATTTAGAATCGTTTTTTTTTTTTTTCTATTTTTGTCTGATGAGTCCTTTTTTTTGATGAAGTCTTCAGGAATTTTTATATATAAGATCACATAATCTCCAAAGATATTTTTCCTTTTTCCTTTCCTATTTTAATGGGTTCTCTTTCTTTTTCATGTCTGATTGCTCTCATTAGCATTTTAAGTAGTATCATGATGTCTTGTTCCTGAACTTAGATGAAAATATTTCAGCATTTCACCATTGACTATGATGTTAGCAGTGGGTTTGTCAAACATAGTATTTATTGTATTGAGGTTTGTTTCTTCTATACCCAATTTATTGAGCATTTTTATCATGAAAAAAAGGTATACTTTGTCAAATGCTTCTCCTGTACCTATCGAGATGATCATATAACCATTTTATTCTGTTAATGTTATGTATCACATTTATTGATTGCTTAATATGAATCATTCTCGCATCCCAGGGGTAAATTCCACTTGATTTTGGTGAATGATTCACTTAATATTTTGTTGAATTTAAGTTGTTAATATTTGTTAAATTTTGTATATATGTATAATGTGGATATCAGGGTATAATTTCCTTTCTTGTAGTATCCTTATCTGGCTTTGGTGTTATGGTAATGTTGACCTGGTAAAATGATTTTGGGAGTATTCCCTTCTCTTCAGATTTTTGGAAAAGTTTGTGAAGGACTGGCATTAATTCTTTAAATACTTGGTAGAAGTCACTAGCGAAACCATCTCATCCAAGACTCTTCTGTTTTGGGAGGTTTGGAAATACAGATTCAATTCAATACAGATTCAGTTTTGGGAAGTTGTATGTTTTTAGGAATTTATCTATTTCCCCTAGGTTATCCAGTTTGTTGGTACATAATCACTCATAGTAGCCTCTTAAACATTCTTTGTATTTTTATGGTGTCTATTGTAACTCTTGCATTTCTGATTTTATTTCTCTGAATCCTTTGTTTTTCTCAGTCCAGATAAAGGTTTGTAATTTTGTTTATATTTTTAAAAAACTCTGTTTTATCGATCTTTTTTATTGTATTACTGGTCTTTATTTTTCATTTATCTTTATATTTTCAATTTATTTATATTTACTTATTTCTGCTCTGATCTTAATTATTTCCTTCTTTCTACTAACTTTGGGCTTCAGTTCTTATTTTCTAGTTTCTTGAGATGTAAAATAAGGTTTGAAGATCTTTCTTGTTTCTTGATAGGGTATTTGTTGCTTGATACTTACAGCTTCATACAACTGCTTTTATGGAATCCCTTACGTTTTGATACATCATGTTTCAATTTTATATTGTTTCAAAATATTTCTTGATTCCCTTTTGGCTTCTTCTTTGACTATTGGTTTTCAGGAATATGTTGTTTAATATCTATATATTTGTGAATTTTCTAGCTTTCTTCCTGTTAAAGATTTCTAATTTATATAATTGTAGTTAGAAAAGATACTTGGTATGATATGTCTTCTCAAATTTGCTAAGACTTATTTTGTGACCTATCATGTGATCTATCCTTGAGCATATACCATTTCAACTTAAACAGAACATATATTTTGCTGTTGTTGTATAATATATTCTATGTCTGTTAAGTCCATTTGACCTAAATTGTGGTTGCAGTCCAACATTTTTTGTTGATTTTCTGTTTGGATGATCTACCCATTGTTTAGAGGTATCGAAGCCCCTCACTATTATTATATTATTTAATATTTCTCCTTTAAGAGCTGTTAGCATTTGTTTAATTTATCTTTTTAGGTGCTTTGGTGTTGGACACATATATATTTATGGTTAATCTATCTTCTTCATGAATTGATCCTTTATTATATAATTAGCATCTTTCTATCTTATTACTATTTTGGGGCTAAAGTATTTTTTATATGATATTAGTATAGCCAACCCTGCTATCTTTTGGTTTCCACTTAATGGAATATCTTTTGCCTTCCCTTCAGTTTGAATCTGTGTGTGTCCATTGAACACATAGATTCACATAGATGAGACCCCTGTAGGCAGCATCTGGCTGAATCTTTTTAATCCATGTAGTTACAATGTGACTTTTGATTGAGGAATCTGATCCATTAATATTTAGAGCTTTTAAGGAAATGTAAGGACTTACTAATTACATCTTATTTGATTTCTGTTTTGTAATTCTATTTTTTTTTAATTTCTTCCTTTCCCTGATGCCTTGTTTTGTAAACTGATGATTTTCCATAGTAGTATGATGAGAATCCCTTCTCTTTTTCTCTTGTGAACTATTATAGATTTTTGTTTTGTGGTTACCATGAGGTTTACATGAAAAATCATATCTATTTTATGTTTGTAGCGCTTAAACTGTAATCACATATGAAACTCTACCCTTTACCCTCCCTATTTTTTAAATTTTGGTGTCATCACTTACATTTTTATGATGTATCAATAAACACATTATTGAAGCTATAGATATTTTTTGTCTTTTTAAAATTTGAAGTGTAGTTGATAAATAATAGTTTTACATGTACATGATAGTGATTCAGCAGTTACATACTCTACGAAATCCTCATCATAAGAGTAGTTACTGTCTGTCGCCACACAAAGTTATTACAATACTATTGACTATATTCTTTATGCTGTACTTTTTATCATCCTGACTTATTTTATTACACTACATCTCTATCTTGGGGGGAAATATCCAGTAGTGCAATTGCTGGGTCATAAGGTGGCTCTATTTTTAACTTCCTGAGGAACCTCCATACTGTTTTCCAGAGTAGCTGTACCAAATTGTATTCACACCAACAGTGTAAGAGGGTTCCCCTTTCTCCACATCCTCACCACATTTGTTAATTCCTGTCTTGTTAATTTAAGATGTTCTGTTGTTAGACTCATTGTGATTTTGATTTGTATTTCCCTGATAATAAGTGATGCAGAGCATTTTTTCATGTGTCTGTTGGCCATTTGTATGTCATCTTTGGAGAAGTGTCTGTTCATGTCTTCTACCCATTTCTTGACTATTAGATTTTTGGGTGTTGAGTTTGGTAAGTTCTTCATAGATCTTGGATATTAGCCCTTTATCTGATATGTCATTTCCAAATATCTTCTCCTATTCCATAGGTTGCCTTTTAGTTTTGTTGACTGTTTCCCGTTATTTGCATAAGCTTTTTATCTTGACAAACTTCCAATAGTTCATATTTACTTTTGTTTCTCTTGCCTTTAGAGATATGTCTTGCAAGAGGTTGCTGCAGCCAAGGTCAAAGAGGTTACTGCCTGTGTTCTCCTCTAGGATTTTGATGGATTCCTGTCTCACATTTAGGTCTCTCATCCATTTTGAGTTTATCTTTGTGAATGGTATAAGAGAATGGTCCAGTCTCATTTCTGCATGTGACGTCCAATTTCCCCAGCACCATTTTTTGAAGAGACTTTTTTTCCATTGGATATTCTTTCCTGCTTTATTGAAGATCAGTGGACCATAGAGTTGAGGGTCCATTTCTGGGTTCTTCTATTCTGTTCCATTGATATATGTGTCTGTCTTTGTGCCAGTACCATTCTGCCTTGATAATTAGAACTTTGTAATACAGATTGAAGCCCAGAATTTTTATATCACCAGTTTGGTTTTCTTTTTCAACATTTTTTTGGGGGAGGCTATTTGGGGTCTTTTCTGTATCCATTCAGGTTTTAGAATTTTTGTTCCAACTCTGTGAAAAAGTTGATAGTGTTTGATAGGGATTGCATTGAATGTATAGATTGCTTTAGGTAGCATAGATATTTTAACAATGTTTGTCCTTCCATCCATGAACATGGAAAGTTTTTCCATTTCTTTGTGTCTTCCTCAATTTCTTTATGAGTGTTCTATAGTTCTCTGAGTATAGATCCTTGGCCTCTTTGGTTATGTTTTTTTCCTAGGTATCATGGTTTTGAGAGCAATTGTAAATGGGATTGACTCCTTAATTTCTCTTTCTTCTGTCTCACTGTTAGTGTATAGAAATGCAACTGATTTTTGTGCATTGATTTTATATCATGCCACTCTGATGAATTCCTGTATGAGTTTTAGCGATTTAGGGGTGGTCTTTGGATTTTCCACTTATGGTACTATGTTATCTGCAGAGTAAGAGTTTGACTACTTCTTTGCCAATTCAGATGCCTTTATTTCTTTTTGCTGTCTGATTGCTGAGACTATGATTTCTAGTACTATGTTCAATAACAGTGGTGATAGTGAAAACCCCTGCTGTGTTAGAGAAAAAATGCTCAGTTTTCCCCCATTGAGAATAGTATTTGCTGTAGGCTTTTCATAAAAGGCTTTTATGATATCAAGATACGTTTCTTCTATCCCCATCCAGAAAGGATGCCGTACTTTGTCAAATGCCTTTTCTCCATCTATTGAGAGGATCATATGGTTCTTGTCCTTTCTTTTATTTATGCAGTGTATCACATTGATTTGTGGATGTCAAATGTAATGAATGATTTTTAATGCATTTTTAATTTGATTTGCTGATATTTTATTGAAAATTTTCACATAAGGTGTGATCTGTAAATTCTTTTTTTTTTTTTTTTTTTTTTTTTTTGTAGTGTCAGGGTAATACTGGCCTCATAGAATGAATCTGTAAGCTTCCTATCCTATCCTATTTTGGGGATAATTTGAGAAGACTAGGTATTACCTCCTCTTTAAATGTTTGGTAGAATTCATCTGTGAAGCCATCTGGTCCTGAACTTTTGCTTGTTGAAGATTTTTTGATTACTGAGTCAATTTCATTACTGATTTTTTTTTTTAGTCTGATTTTTTTTGTCCTTTTTCCTTGTTCATATATTTTGTTAAATTTCACATCTCAATGAAATCATATGGTATTTCTCTTTCTCTGACTGACTTATTTTACTTGGCATTATATTCTCCAGACACATTCATATTTTTGCAAATGGCAAAATTCCATTCTTTTTTATGGCTGAGTAATATTCCTCTCTGTGTGTGATATCTTCTTTATCCACTCATCTATTGATGAACACTTGGACTGCTTCCATAATTTGATTGTTGTAAATAATGCTACAATAAACAGGGAGGCATGTATCTTTTTGAACTAATGTTTTCATATTCTTTGTATAAATACCTGATAGTGTAATTACTTGATAATAGATTAGTTTTATTTTTAATTTTTTGAAAAACCTCCATACTGTTTTCTATAGTGGCTCCACCAGTATGCATTCCCACCAACAGTGTATGAAGGTTCCTTTTTCTCCACATGTTCACCAATATTTGTTTCCTGTACTTGATTTTAGTCATTCTGACAGATGTGAGTTGGTAACTCATTGTGGTTTTGATTTGCATTTCCCTGATGATTAAGAATGCTAAGTACAGGGGCGCCTGGGTGGCTCAGTGGGTTAAAGCCTCTGCCTTCAGCTCAGGTCATGATCCCGGGGTCCTGGGATCGAGCCCTGCGTCGGGCTCTCTGCTCAGTGGAGAGCCTGCTTCTGCCTCTCTCTCTGCCTCTCTCTCTCTCTACCTGCCTCTCAGCCTACTTGTAATCTCTGTCAAATAAATAAATAAAATCTTAAAAAAAAAAAAAGAATGCTAAGTACGCATCTTTTTATGCAACTGTTGGCCATTCATGTGTCTTTGTAAAAATGTCTGTCCTTGTCTTCATGTTTTAATAGGATTATTTATTTTTATTACTATTATTATTATTGGTGTCAAGTTGTATAAGTTCTTCATATATTTTGGATACTAATCCTTTAGCAGATACACCATTTGCAAATATCTTTTCCCATTCATTAGGTTGCTTTTTCTTTCATTGGTTTATTTTGCTGCTTTGAAGGTTTTTCTTGTAGTCCCAATAGCTTATTTTTGTTTTTTCTTGTCTTAAAAGACATATCTTAAAAAAATGTCGCTATGGCCAATTTCAGAGAAATTTCTGCTTGTGCTCTCTTCTAGAACTTTTATGGCTTCAGGTCTCAGATATAGGTCTTTAATCTATTTTGGGTTTGTTTTGTGTATGGTAGAAGAAAGTGGCTCAGTTTCATTCCTTTGCATGTAGCTGTCCAGTTTTCCTAACATCATTTGTTAAAGACACTGACTTTTTCCCACTGCATGTTCTTGCCTCCTTTGTCATAGTTTAATCAATCACATAATCATGGGTTTTTTTTCTGGGCTCTCTATTTTATACTATTGACTTGTGTATCTATTTTTGTGTCAGTTTCATGCTGTTTTGATTACTGCAGCTTTTGCAGTATATCTTCAAATCTAAGATTGTGATACCTCTAGTTATGTTCCTCTTTTTTAGGGTTGCTTTGGCTATTCAGGGTCTATTTGTTTCACACAAATTTTAGAATGATTTTCTATACTTTCGTGAGAAGTGCTATTTGTATTTTGATAGGAACTACATTAATTCTGTAGACTACTTTGGGTGGTGGTATGGACTTTAACAGTATTCTTCCAATCCATGAACATGGAATACTTTTCCATTTGTGTTATCTTCAGTTTCATCAATATTTTATAGTTTTCAGAGTACAGACCTTTAATCTCCTTGGTTAAGTTTATTGATATTTTATTCCTTCTGGTGCAATTACAAATAGGATTGTTTCCTTAATTTATCTTTCTGCTGCTTCATTAATTGTGTAGAAATGTAATGGGTTCCTCTATATTGATTTTTTATCCTGCAATTGAATTCGTTTATCCCTTATAGTAGCTTTTATGGTGGAATCTTTAGGATTTTCTATGTATAGTATCATATCCTCTGCAAATAGATAAATTTAACTCCTTCCTTACCAATTTGGATGCCTTCTATTTCCTTTCTTTGTCGTATTTCTGTGGCTAGACTTCCAGTAGCATGTGGAGTAAAACTGGTGACAGTCAGTGGACATCCTTGTCTTGCTTCTGATCTTAGGGGAAAAGCTCTCAGTTTTTCTCTACAGAGTATGATATTAGCTGTGGGTTTTTCACCTGTGGCCTGTATTATGTTGACTTGTGTTCCCCCAAAACCTGCTTTGCTGTAGGTTTATATCATGAATGGACGTTGTCCTTTGTCAAATGTCCTTTGTCAAGTGATCATGTTTTTTATCCTTTCACTTGTTATGTAATTTTTCAAACTGACTGAATTACAAATATTGAATCACACTTGCATTCCAGGGATAAAACTCACTTGTTTGTAGTGAAATTTCTTAAATGCATTGTTGGATTTGGTTTACTAATATTTTGTCAAAGATTTTTGCATCTATGTTCATCCGAGTTATTAGCCTATAGTCTTCTTTTGTAGTGTCTTTATTTGCTTTTGCTATCAGGGTATGCTTGTCTTATAAGAATGAATTAGGAAAGTTTCTTTTCTCTTCTATTTTTTGGAATAGTTTGAGAAGAATATGTATTAACTCTTTTTTAAATGTTTGGAAGAATTCCCCTGGGAAACTCTCTGGTTCTGGACTTCTGTTTGTTGGGAGTTTTAAAATTATTGGTTTAATTTCATTGTTGGTAATTGGCCTGTTCAAATTTTCTATTTCTTCCTGATTCACTTTTGGGAAGTTATGTATACTAAGAATTTATCTACTTGTTCTATGTTGTATAAATTTTTGGCATAGAATTTTTTATAACATTCTTTTATAATCTTCTGTATTTCTGTGGTGTCAGTTATTTTTCTTCTTTTATTTTTTAATTTTTTAAAGATTTCATTATTTGACAGAGAGAGAGAAAGAGAGACAGTGAGAGAGGGAACAGAAGCAGGTGGAAGGAAAGAGGGAGAAGCAGACTCCTCACTGAGCAGGGAGCCTGATGTGAGGCTCAGTCCCAGGACCCTCAGGAACCTGAGCCAAAGGCAGACACTTAACAACTGAGCCATCCAGGTGCCCCATCTCCTCTTTTAAGGCTGATTTTGTTCTCACTCTCTCTCCCTCTCTCTATCTATCTATCTTTCTATTTGGCTAAATGTTTATCAATTTTGTTAATCTTTTCAGAGATCTGCTCCTGGTTTCATTGGTCTGTTTTATTTATTTATTTATTTATTAGTTTCTATTTTATTTCTGCTCTAATCATTATTATTTCTTTCTTTATACTGATTTTAGGTTTGTTTGTTCTTTTTCTAGCTCCTTTAGGTTTAACTTCAGGTTGTTTATTTGAGATTTTTCATGCTTCTTGAGTTAGGTCTGTTTCGCTATAAACTACTTTCTTAGAACAGCTTTTGCTACTTCCCAAAGATTTTGGAACTTGTGGTTTCATTTTCACTTGTCTCCATGTATCTTTTTATATATTTTTGATTTCTCAGTTGACCAATTCACTGTCTAGTAGCATGTTATTTAACTTCAATGTATTTGTATTCTTTTCAAGATTTTTTCTTGATTGATTTCTAGGTTTATAGAGTTGTGATCAGAAATGATGCACGATATGACTTCAATCTTTTTGAATTTTTTTGAGACTTGTTTTGTGGCCTAATATGATCTGTTCTGGAGACTGCTCCATGTACATACAGGAAGAATGTGTATTTTAGGATAGAGTGTTTTAAATATATCTGTTAGATCCATTTGGTCTAATGTGTCCTTCAAAGGCATTATTTCTGTGTTGATTTTCTGTTTGCATGATCTTTCCACTGATATAAATAGGGTGTTAAAGTCCACTACTATTATTGTACTACTATCAGTGAGTTACTTTGTTATCAGCTGTTTTATGTAATGGGGTGCTCCCCCACCCCAATACTTGGGGTGCATAAGTATTACAATTGTTACATCTTCTCATTGGTTTGTTCCCTTTATAATTATGTAGTGCCTTTGTTTCCTGTTACAGTCTTTGTTTTAAAGTTTATTTTGTCCAATATAGGTACTGCAAATCTGGCTTTCTTTTCACATCCATTTTCATGATAAATGCTTTTCCATCCTTTCACTTTCAATTTGCATGTGTCTTTAAGTCTGAAATTAGTCTTGTGTAAATAACATTTTTACCTATTCTTTCTTGCTTTTTTTTAATGTCACCCTATGTCTTTTGATTAGAGCATTTAGATCATTTACATTTAGAGTAATTATTGATTGGTATGTGTTTATTGCCATTTTGCTACCTGTTTTATGGTTGTTTTTGTACACCCTGTTCATTTAATACCTTGGTCTATTCTTTTATGATCTGCTAGCTTTCTTTAGTGATACACATGGATTTCTTTCTTTTTATTTTTGCATCTCTATTACTGGTTTTTGATTTGTACTTACCATTAGTTTTATACATGAGAGCTTCTGCATGTAGCAGTATATATCAAACTGATGATTGCTTGAGTTTGAGTTCATTCTAAAAACACTGAATTTTTATTCCTCTCTTCCCTATATTTTAGGTATATGTTGTTATCTTTCACATCCTTTTATTTTGTGAATCCCTTGACTGATTTTTATAGATATACTTAATTTTACTGCTTTTGTGCTTCCTGCTTTTTTAACTCATGTCTATGCTCTTTCCTTTTCATGTAGAGTTCTCTTTAACATATCTCTTTGTGTGTGTGTGTGTGTGTGTGTGTGTGTGTGTGTGT
>NC_081557.1:182162883-182192026 GCF_022355385.1 Mustela nigripes | reverse complement strand
CGATGGATTTTCAGGTGTTTGCAATCTTTAGATAAGCTATCTAGCTGATCTCTGGCTAGCTGAAGTAGTCTCAGCCTGCTACTTCTCCGCCATCTTGACTCCTCCTCCATGACTGTTATTTTAGAAAAATGATTTTACAAATGAATACAGAAAAAAGATTACAAACAGGCAATACAGAAAAGTATAGAGATGAAAGTAAAATAACAATTCCCGAACTAACTTAAAACGCTTATTTGTAATATTCAGTGATTATCATTTTAGACATCTGCAAAGAACTTATATAAATATACATAGTATGTAAGAAAGAAATTATAATTTTTGTTATTTTCACTAAAAGTTGTTAAATTTTATTTTATTTGTACTAAATAGGACATAAGGAATTGATGAACTTTATATAGTAAGCACAATCACGGTCAGAAACTATGATAAATATTTTTTAAGGGAAAATGATTAGTAGAAATCTTAGAGGCTTGGGCATTTTAAAAATATACTCAACTCTAATTGGTCCTGTTATAAAAGTTGAAGAAAGTAGTGCACTTATATTTCCTTCTAATTCCTAGCTCATCCATCTGATTCATATTACATTATTATGCTTACCCTATCAAAATTTATAACATGGAACATTCTGTCCTATCTCCATAATTGTTACTCTAGTGTACTCTTAGTCCTGTATTTCAGTTGGTCAAATGCTCACCATCAGTCTTTTTTTTTTTTTTCACCATCAGTCTTTTATCATAACTTCTTAATTTCTGATCTCTTTTTTAAATTTATCTTTTGGCTGGCTGGATTTTTCTACAATTTTTTTACATGTTTGTCTTATTTATACATTTTTATTTTTTGCCAAATTAGTTTATTTTACAAAATGAAACAAAAAGAAATTAAATAGAGATAATTTACAATCCTAAAAAATCAAGTAGCTAGGAATGAGTCTGATAAAGTATAAGACCTATGTTGGGAAAATTATGATTTTATAAAGAATTGTTAAGATTACTTACATAAGTGGAGAAATATATAATGTTTGTGAATCAAGACTATTTTTTTTCAAATTCATTTTTAAAAATCACATGCTTTAATTTTTAAAATAAAACACACGCACACACATAATAAAATGGTCACTATAATGAAGCTGACATAGCTTCTTTTCACACAGTTACCTTGTGGATTTGTGTGATGGCAGCATCTGAAATCTACTCTCTTAGCAAATTTCCAACATTCAGTACAGTACACTGTTGGTGAGAATGTAGATTGGTGCAGCCATCATGGGAAACAATTAATCTTTATAATTGCCTTGGTACCTAACACTGCCCATAACATCAGTGCCTAAGAAAAGTCTCATCGAATGAGTAACTTGATCTATTTCTACCTATTTCTATCCTCTGTTCTATTTTCTTTTGGTGCTTTTGTTCGTATGTCTGATAGTCTTTAATAAATCAATTTTTAAATAAATATTTTGATTGAAAAATTATAGAGATTTTGGGCAATGCAATGTTTCTCCATAGAAGCTTTGTTTTATTCTCCTTTTTTTTTTTTTTTAGATTTTATCCCATTTATTTTTTTAATTAAATTTCTTTTCAGCATAACAGTATTCATTATTTTTTCACCACACCCAGTGCTCCATGCAATCCGTGCCCTCTATAATACCCACCACCTGGTACCCCAACCTACCACCCCCCCGCCACTTCAAACCCCTCAGATTGTCTGGATTCAGAAAGACTGAGTATTTTAAAGTTATAAGTTCTCTTCTCGAAGAGGCATTACTTGAAACATATAAACATTACTTTAAAATTTATACGAAAGAATAAAAGTCAATAACTAGGGAACTTTTTTTAAGCTTCTTAACTATTTTGCTTTTATTTATTTATTTATATTATGTTTAGTTACCCAACATATAGTACAGAATTAGTTTATTGAATTATAACTAACATGTATTACTTTCAGATGTATAATATAGTGATTTCACAATTCTATACATTACATAGGGCTTACTATGGTAAGTGTACTTATTGTCTGTCAACATTCAAAATAATTAAAATATTATGCACTATATTTGCTATGTTGTATTTTATCACTGTGATTTATTTTAGAAATGGGAGTTTTTATCTCTTAATTATTTTCATCTATTTTGCCTCCTTTCCATTTTGCCTATCCCATCAAATCTTCCCCATCTGGCAACCACTAGTTTGTTCTTTAGACTTGTGAGGCTATTTCTCTTTTTGTTATTGTAGCTTGTTTTTTTAGATTTCACATGTAAGTGAAATCATATGGTATTTATCTTTCTCTGTCAGGCATGTGCCCTCCTTAATGCCTATCATCCATTTAACCCATCCCAGCACCCCTCTGTTAGCTCTATATGTTCTCTATAGTTAAGAGTCTGTTTTATGATTTACTACCCCCCACATTCCTTTTATTTCTTGAATTCCACATATGAGTGAAATCATATAGTTTTTGTCTTTCTCTGACTTATTTCATTTAGAATAATACTCTCCAGCTCTATCATGTTGCTGCAAATACTTTTTCATGGCTGAGTAATATTTCAATGTATATATATGTGTGTGTGTGTGTGTGTGTGTATCTGAATAATATTCCATCAAGTATATACTACATTTTTATCCATTCCTCATTTGATGGACATGGGCTGCTTCCATGATTTGGCTATTATAAATAATGCTGCTATAAACATTGGGGTACATGGACCCTTTCAAAGCAGTATTTTTGTATTCTTTCAATAAATACCTAGTGGTGCAATTGCTGGATTGTAGGCTAGTTCTATTTTTAACTTTTTAAGGAAACTTCATACTATGCAGAAGCTTTTTAATTTTATGTGGACCCACTTTTTTATTTTAACTTTTGTTACTTTTACTTTTGCTGTTGGATTCAAAAATGATCTCCCAGATCTAGGTTAGAAAGCTTAACACTGAAGTTTTCTTCTAAGAGTTTTATGGTTTCAGGTCTTATATTCAAGTCTTTGATCCATCTTGAGCTAATTGCTGTGTATGGCATAAAATAGAAGTCAAATTTTGTTCCATTTTATGTAGCTATCCAACTGTCAAAACACCATTATTAAAGAGACTGTCATTATTTCCATTGTATATTCTTGGCTCCTTTGCTAGAAATTGACCATATATGCCTGGATGTATTTTGGGGCTCTCTATTCTGTTCCTTTGATCTATTTTGTCTATTTTTATAGACAGTACTGTAATATTTTCATTACTATAGTTGAAGTAGAGTTTTAAATCAGTGTGATGTCAACAACTTTACTCTTTCTCAGGATTGTTTTGGCTCTTTGGAGTCTTCAGTGGTTCAATTCAAATTTTAGGATAGTTTGTTCCAATTGTGTGAAAAAGGCAATTAGTATTGGTATTTTGATAGGGATTGCATTGTATCTGTGTAATGCTTTTCTGTTGTTTTTTAAAATCCACATATGGGTGAAATCTTGTGGCATTTGTCTTTCTCTTCTGGTTTATTTCACTTGGCATTGACTTTTTTTAGTGTTTTATTTTTTAATGTATTATTTATTTCTGGGGTACAAGTCTGTGAACAATAATTCTTTTAATCCATAAGCACAGAATATTTATCTGTCTTTATTTTATGAATGTTTTGTAATTTTCAATATACACATTTTTCCTTTTTTGGGGATAAATTTATTCCTACATATTTTTCTTCTATTATAAATGGGAATGTTTTCTTAATTTTTTGAATGTTTGTTAATGTATAAATATGCAAGTATTTTTGTGTATTGCTTTTGTATCCTGTGACTACACTGAATTCATTTATTAGTTCCAGCAAATTTTCTGACAGTCATTAGGGTTTTCTGTATAGGTCATTTGCAAATACTGACACTTTTACTTCTTTTCTAATTTGGATGCCTTTTTTTTTTTTTTCATTTTCTTCCCCAGTTTCTCTGGCTAGGACTTGTATGTTGGATAGAAATGGCAAGAGTGGGCACCCTTGTCTTGTTCTTTGGGATTAAAACTATCAGCTTTTCACCAATGTATGTGATGCTAGTTATGGACTTGTCATATATGGCCTTTATTTTGTTGAGGTACATTCCCATTATACTAGCTTTGTTAGGATTTTTTTTTCTTTTTGTTTATTTATTTATTTGTTTGTTTGTTTATTTATTTAAATTAATTTATTTATTTTCAGAAAAAACAGTATTCATTGTTTTTCACCACACCCAGTGCTCCATGCAATCCGTGCTCTCTATAATACTCACCACCTACCGAACCTCCCACTCCCCCACCACTTCAAACCCCTCAGATTGTTTTTCAGAGTCCATAGTCTCTCATGATTCACCTCCCCTTCCAATTTCCCTCAACTCCCTTCTCCTCTCCATCTCCACATGTCCTCCATGTTATTTGTTATGCTCCGCAAATAAGTGAAACCATATGATAATTGACTCTCTCTGCTTGACTTATTTCACTCAGCATAATCTCTTCCAGTCCCGTCCATGTTGTTACAAAAGTTGGGTATTCATCCTTTCTGATGGAGTCATAATATTCCATAGTGTATAGGGACCACATCTTCCTTATCCATTCATCCGTTGAAGGGCATCTTGGTTCTTTCTACAGTTTGGCGACTGTGGCCATTGCTGCTATAAACATTGGGGTACAGATGGCCCTTCTTTTCACTACATCTGTATTTTTTGGGTAAATACCCAGTAGTGCCATTGCAGGGTCATAGGGAAGCTCTATTTTTAATTTCATGAGGAATCTCCACACTGTTCTCCAAAGTGGCTGCACCAACTTGCATTCCCACCAACAGTGTAAGAGGGTTCCCCTTTCTCCATATTCTCCCATCCCCTTCATCTATTTCATCTATCCCCCTATTCTGGCAACCACTAGTTTTTTTTTTTTCCTCTAAATTTGTTAATGTATTTCTCTTTTTCTACTTATTGTTTGTTATTTGTTTTGTTTTTAGACTCCACATACAAGTGAAATATTATGGTATTTATCTTTTTCTGTCCAACTTTTCATTTAATGTAATACCTGCTAGGTCTATCCATGTTGTCATGGATGGTAAGGTTTCCTTTTGTTTTAAGGCTGATTAATATACCATTGGGTATATATGTTACCTCCTCTTTATTCATTCATCTATCAATAGGCACATAGGTTACCCTAATAACTTGGCTATTTTAAATAATGCTGCAATAAATGGGTGCATATATTTCTTTGGATTAGTGTTTTTGTTTTCTTCAAGAAAATAGCCAGAAGTGGAATTACTGTGTTATATAGTACTTCTATTTTTCATATTTTCAGTAAACTATATTGTTTTTTATAGTATCCACACCAATATACAATTCCACAAACAGTGCACAACCATTTTATTTTCTCTAGATGCTCACCAACACCAGTTATTTCTTGTCTTTTTGATATCAGCCATTCTGACTAGTTTGAAGTTATCTCATTGAGATTTTTATTTGTATTTATCTAGTGATGTTGAGCATTTTTAATGTGTCTGTGTCTTTTGGGCACCCATAGGTTTTTGGAAAATATATATTCAGGCTCCCTGACCGTTTTTTAATTGCATTAGTTTTTATTTACTTTTTACTTTTGTTTCAAATTTTTATTTAAATTCTAGTTAAGATATTGTATAATATTACTTTCAGGAGAATTTAGGGATTCATCACTTAAATATGACACCCAGTATTCATCATAACAAGCACCCTCCTAAATACCCATTTAGCCCATCCTCAGTCTACCTCCCCTCCAGCAGCCCTCAGTTTGTTCTCTGTAGTAAAGGGTCTCTTATGGTTTTCTTCCCTCTCTTTTGTTCCTTCACATGTGTTCATTTGTTGTTTTTTAAATTCCACATATGAGTGAAATCATATGGCATTTGTCTTTCTCTACTGGTTTATTTCACTTAGCATAATATACTTTAACTCCAACCATTTCTAAGTGGTAGTATTTCATTCTTTTGATGTCTGAGTAATATTCCATTGTGTATATATACCACATATTTTTTATCCATTCATCAGTCAGTGGGCATTTGGGCTCTTTCCATAGTTTGGCTAATGTTGATAATGATACTATAAATATCAGGGTTCCCCTTCAAATCAGCATTTTTGTATATTTTGGATAAATACCTAGTAATACAGTTGCTGGGTCATAGGCTACTTCCATTTTTAACTTTTTGAGGAACCTCCATACTGTTTCCCAGAGTGCTTGCACCAGTTTGCATTCCAACCAATAATGCATGAGGGGGTCTTTTCCTCTGTATCTTCACCAACACCTGTAGTTTCCTGTGTTGTTAATTTCAGCCTTTCTGACAGGTGTGAGGCAGTGTCTAATCATGGTTTTGATTTGTATTTCCCTGAAGATGAGTGATGTTGAGCATCTTTTCATATGTCTGTCAGTCACCTGGATATCTTCTTTGGAAAATTGTCTATTCATGACTTCTGCCCATTTCTTAACTGGATTATTTGGTTTTTGGGTGCTGAGTTTGATAAGTTCTTTGTAGATTTTGGATACTAGCCTTTTATCAGATATGTCATTTGCAAATATCTTCTCCCATTCTATAAATTGCCTTTTAGTTTTGTTTTCTTTGCTGTGCAGAAGCTTTTTATTTTGATTAAGTCCCAATAGTTTATTTTGGCTTTTGTTTCCCTTGCCTCAGGAGACCTATCTAGAAAGAAGCCTGAAGTCAAAGAGGTTACTGCCTATGTTCTGCTCTAGGATTTTTATGGTTCAGGTCTTACATTTAGGTCTTTCATTTATTTGATTTTTTTTGTGTATGTATAGTGTAAAAAGGTGGGCTAGTTTCATTCTTTTGTATGTTGCTGTTCTTTCCCAATGCTCTTTGTTGAAAAGAATATCTTTTCTCATTTGGTATTCTTTCCTGCTTTGTCAAAGATTAACTGACCATATAGTTGTGTATTTGCCTTTGAAGTCTTTATTACTTTGGTTAAATAGATAACTAAGCATTGTTTCACAGTGACTTAAGATCCTATTTAATAATGTATTTCAAAATCTTTTTAAATCTTTAACAATATTCCCTAAATTCAAATTCTAAATGAAATCTTTTGATCTCAAGGTAACTTTAGAATCTTTCATAAGGCTTCTGAAATACCTCAAAATACTTGTTCTCCCTCCTTATAAAAACAGAAACATTAAACTAATTAGGCATATTTGATATGTTAAATTACATAGAAAGCATTTGACAAAAAGTCAGGTTAAACTTTCTTTAGTTTATATATTTATGTATGTATGTTCTTCAAAAAGTCAGGTTAAACTTTCTTTAGGTTATATATTTATGTATGTATGTTCTCATAAGTGTTTCAGAGATTATATCAAATTTTTAAAAATCTGACATTTCCTCATAAATTGTTACTGGTCGTAATTTTAGTTATTACTTTCAAATGTATGTCACATAAATAACCATATTTCCTTGTAATTGCATTATCATGACACCTCATATCTTTAATCACTGCTATTTTTAAGCCTGTTCTCATTTAAAGACAGTGTTTTTCTCTGATGCTTTTACAAAAGTCTTCCTACCTAAGTGTTCTCATCTTCAAGTAGATTCATGAAAATCACTGACAAGAACAGGTTTCATATAACTAAGATCATGTCATTAAATTGAATAAGAACTATAGAACTCTGATGGAAAAAGTGATACAACCATTAAACTGATACAAAAGATCAAAATCAACATGAATTGATTACATAGAACTAAATGAAGTCATGAAGAGGATTATAATTATTGGCTTTGTCTTTAAAACATTGTTGGCTTTTTTATGTTTTATATTTCATGATTTAAGAAAATCTTTTTCTCTTATATAAAGCTAACAGGAATCTCTTAACATATACATAGGTGAACAAAGATGAAACATATCTTTTTCTCCCTATCTCATCCATCCTGAATTTGACTATTCTTAATATTTTTATATTCATGGCAATATAGTTATTTGTATAAGCTCAGTGCTGTGTAAAGTGTAAGACTGATGAATCACTGACCTGTATCCCCTGAAACAAATAGCACATTATATGTTAAAAATTTTTTAAAAAAGAATTTGTTCTTCTTGTAACAGGACATGATTGGAGACACTGGTTATATTTCCAGTATCTTCTATGCTTTTTTCAAGCCCAGCTAGTATCTTTATAATTTTTATTCTGAACCCTAATTCTAACTTGGTTATAATTCCAAAACTTTGACTGAAATGCCTTATTTGAAAATATGCATAGAATTGAGTATGATCAGATATCTTTAAGGAACATACTATTATAGTAAGAACTTCTCTTCCTATGAAAGTCTAGATTGAAAATATGTTCCATTGACCCACTTCTGCCCTGGCTTGAACTCCCACATGACCAAGTGTCATACCTATTTGCAGCAGAGGATCATTCTGTCTGCCAGTCCACTATCTCAGAAATGGAGGTGGGGGGAGGGTGGTTGCTACTAGGCTCTAAAACATGTAGATCCTCCGAATATTTGAATTCCTACTTCTCTTGTGGTCCCTGTGGCCTATATAAAAGCAGTAAAGGGAATTCCCACTGATGGCTGGTATGCAAATGGATATAGTCAGGACAACCTATCCACAGGAAATACACTTGCTATTCTGTCCAACACTGACACCATCTGAATGGAGAAAGGAACAAACTGCATAAATAGGGATCTGCATTCTGAGCACGTTGGCTGGTGATAACTCAGGAGTCCTGGCCATTAACTCTTCATACTGACAGGGGCTATACTAAAGGAATTAACTATATAGATAATGGAAAGAAGTAGGTAATCATGAATAAGCACTTATGGGGTCAGGATATGTGGAAAGACATTTGGGTTGGCCTGCAAGAACCCTAGACAGTACTTTTTCCACTTCCCAGCTCATAAGGCACAAGTACAGCTCCTGGCAATCAAGACACTGATGCCTTAGATTAGGCATGAGCCCTAGTAACTGACCCTTCAATAGATACAGCATTGCATGTATAGAAAGAGCAGTAACAGTGGTGCCTGTGTGGAATGGTATATAGTCAAGAATGCTGAATTGTTTTGAGATACAGTGAATTACAAAACAACCAGAAAAGAATGAACAAAATGGCAATAAGTCCTTACTTAACAATAGTTACTTTAAAAGTAAACAGAGTCAGGTACACTTGGATGGCTCAGCTAAGCAACTGCCTTTGTCTGAGGTCATGAACCCAGGGTCCTGAGATCGAGTCCTTCTTCAGACTCCTTGCTTGGCAGGGAACCTGCTTCTCCCTCTGCCTGTCACTCCCCATGATTATATTTGTCAGAGAGAGAGAGACCACAGTCTTTTTTAAAAAGGTGAACAGATTCATTCTGTAATCAAAAGATAGAATGGCTGAATAGAAAAAAAAAATAAAATCCAACAATATGCTTCCTAAAAGAGACTTACCTTAGCTTTAAAGACACAAACAGACTAAGTGAAGGCATGGAAAGAGATATTTCATGCAAATGGTGACCAATATAAAGAAGGGGTAGCTATACTTATATCAGACAAAATAGTCCTTAAACTAAAAAGAAACTAAGAGTTCATTATATAATAATAAAAGGGTCACCAAATGAAGAAGATAGAGCAAGTATTAAGACTTATGCACCCTAAATCAGAGAATCTAAATACAAAGCAAAAACTAATAGAGCTAAAAGGAGAAATAAATAAGCAGTACAATATTTGGAGACTTCAATACCCCAGTCTTAACAATGGATAGATCATCCATACAGAAAATCAAAGTGCTTTGAATAGTACTATAAACAGTGCCTTGAATAGTACTATAACAAAATGAACCTAACAGACACAGAACAGTCTACTCCACAATAACTGAATACACATTTTTCAAGCACATATAAAACATTTTAAAGAATAGACCATATATTAGAATCCAAAACAAGTCTTAGAAAATTCAAGAAGACTAAAATCATGCCACAGATCTTCTTGGACCACAATGGTATGAAATTAGAAATCAATAAAAAAACTGAAAAATTTATGAATACATGGAAATTAAACAATATTCTCTGGGACACCAATGGATCAAAGGAGGAATTAAAGAGGAAATTTAAAAATAGCTTGAAATATACAAGAATGGCAACACAATATACCAAAACTTACAAAGTGCTCCAAAGAGAGAGGTTTATTGTAATAAATGCTTACATTAAGGAGAAAGATCTTAAGTAAACAATGTAACTCTAAAGGAGCTAGTAAAAGAACAACAAACTGGTACCAAAGTTATCAGAAAAAAAAACTAATAAAGATTAGAAAATAAACAAATGATACAGAGAACAGGAAAACAATAGAAAAGATTAATAAACCTTTAGCTAGACTAACCAAGGGAAAAAATTTAACAAAATTATAAAATGAAAAAGAAGACATTACAACTGACACTACAGAAATAAAAAATTTCATAAGAGAATGCAATGAACAATAACAGGCCCCAAACTGGACAATCTAAAAGAAAAAATTTGAAAAATCATTTATCTGATAAGTTAATATCTAAAATATATAATTCAATAAACAAAAAAACAAGGTAATTTAAAAGTGGGAAAAAGTCATTAATAGACATTTTGCCAAAGACGATATGTCAAAAGCTAACTGGTACATGACAAGATGCTCAACATCACTAGTCATTATGGAAATACAAACCAAAACCATAGTGAGATCATCTCATGCAAGACCCTCTTCTTCTCCCCTGGTTTTTGCTCTCTCAAAAAATAAATAAAATCTTAAAAAAAAAAAAGAATATCATCAAAAAGACAAACAGATAACAAATGCTGGTGAAGATGTGGAAAACAGGAAATTCTTGTACACTATTGCTGGGATTGTAAACTGGTACAGCCACTCTGGAAAACAGTATGGAGGATCCTCAAAAAATTAAAAATAAAACTACCATATTATCTGGGAATTTCCTTTCTGGGAATATATTCAAAGGAAATAAAAACACAAACCCAAAAACAACCCAGTATTTACAGCAGCATTATTTATAATAGCCAAGACATGGGACATGGAAACAACCTAAGTGTCCATCGATGTATATAAATAAAGAAGGAAATTGTGACATATATTACACACACACAGAAGAATATTTTTCAGCCATAAAAGCTGATCCTGCCATTTGCAGTAACATGGATATACCTTGAGGGCATTAATCTAAGTGAAATATGTTAGAGAAAGACAAATACTGTAGGGTCTCACATTTGTGAGATCTAAAAATAAAACAAGACACACTCATAGGAAAAGGGATCTAGATTGTGATTACAAGAGACAGTGGGTGAGAGGAAGAGTTATAGGAGATATGTGGTCAAATGGTACTTCCAGTAACAAAGTAAGTACTAGGAATATAAAGTACAGCATGATGACTATAGTTAGTAATAATATATGATAGATACACATACATGGGGAAATTAGAGAGTAAATCCCAAGTTCTCATCACAAGGAAAAATGATTTTTCCATTTTTATTTCTTTTTTTGTATTTGTGAGATAAATGCTACTTAAATTATAGTGATAATAATTTTGTAGTATATATGGTAAGTCATACAATTATTCTTTGCCCTTAAACTTATATGGAGAAGTATGTCAATTATATTTCCATAAAACTGGAAAAATAAACAACAAAAAAGTATAATAACTTGGTAATGTGGTAATTTGTCCACTGTATTATAAATATCACCCAAGACCACTGCCGAAGAAGTCTGGAGCAATTCTCCAGAGTTCCTATTTGGTGAGAGATTGGCAAATTTCTTCTATAGCCCCCACTCCTTTGAGCAAAGTTTCTAAAAATGCCTTGTTTTCTGTGAATACTTTGGCTCAACCCAAAACTTTCCCTACTATCACACATACCAGGCTCATAGCTGAGTACCATGTATGGATATCTTCTTGGACAGACAGTGATCAAAGGTCTCATATTATGTGAAAGACTGGGCAGTAAACTATGACACTGAATGGAGGTTCCATGTCTCCTATAGAACACAAACCTCAGCACTGATAGAAAGGAAGAATGGAAGTAAAACCACATTGACTGGTTAGACTCAAGTACTATACATTGGAATGATGGACCAGTAGAGACAATCACCATGTATGACAGACTGGGGACCCTTGCCAAATACCCCATTCCATAAAAATATGGAAGATGCAGGAGACAAACATTGCCCCCACTCTCACTGTGGATCAATGTGCAATGCCTCTAAGAACACCAAACTACATAATGCCTGGGAAAGGTCTTTCTTAATGAAATTTGCAATGAGATAACTCACCAGGATGAGGGAGTTACTTCACACCCATAAATGAGAGGGGCTACTCGCTCTCCACTGGGCCAATTGTCTGCTGTAATCCAAACTGGTTGAAACACGCTATACTAGGAATAGGACACACACCCCTGAAAGAAGGGAAAAGGTAGGAGTTCTGATCTGGTACATCCCATCACCCAGCCCATCCAACATATATGGAGTGCACAACCAGGTGAAGTCTGGAAAAGTTAAAAACTTTTCTAAAACTGCAGCCACATTAACATATAAGGATCAGGCAGCAAGTGAAACTTTTAGAGAAGGGTAAATCCTTAACAAGATGAGCACCTCATGGAAATATCAGGCATGGACCCTCTTTCTATGAATTAAACTTACACAGTCTGCTCATGATGACTGGCAGGATCCTAAAATTACCATTACCAGAGCCATGAGTGGCTACACTTACCCTTAAGATGGATCCATGTGTGGGGAGGAGTCAAGATGGCAGAGAAGTAGCAGGCTGAAATGACGTCAGGTAGCAGGAGATTAGCTAGATAGCTCATAAAACCATTCTGAGCACTTATAAATCCAACAGGAGATCAAAGAGAAGAAGAGCAGCAATTCTAGAAACAAAAAATCGACCACTTTCTAAAAGGTAGGACCTGCGGAGAAGTGTAGACCACGGGGGGAGGGGCCAGCTCCTGGCAAGTGGTGGACCAATGGAGCACAAAATCAGGACTTTTAAAAGTCTGCTCCACTGAGGGACACTGCTCCAGAGGCTAAGCTGGGGTGAAGTCCACGTGGGGATAGCATGGTCTCAGGTCCCACAGGGTCACAGAAGGATCGGGGGTATCTGAGTGTCACAGAGCTCACAGGTATTAGAGCAGGGAAGCTGGCTACAGAGACAGAGCCCAGGAGTGAGCTTAATAAAATCATAAATGAAAAGGGAGAGATCATGACTAACACCAAGGAAATAGAAATAATTATTAGAAATTATTACCAACAACTAGATGCCAATAAATTAAGCAACCTGGAAGAAATGGATTCCATTCCGGAAACTCAAACCACCAAGACTAAAACAGGAAGAAATAGATAATCTGAATAGACCCATATTCAGTAACAAAATTGAAGCAGTAATCAAAAACATCTCAAAAAACAAAAGTCCAGGGTCAGATAACTTCCCAGGGCAACTCTACAAACATTTAAAGAAGAAATAATATATATTTTAGTGAAGGTGTCTCAAAAAATAGAACCAGAAGGAAAACTTCAAAATGCCTTCTATGAGGCATTACTCTGATCCCAAAACCAGGCAAAGTCTCTTTCAAAAAGGAGAACTACAGAGCAATATCACTATGAACATGGATGTCAAAATACTCAAGAAGATCCTAGCTAATAGGATCCAACAGTACAGCGAATTTTTAATAAAAACTTTGCAGGCCAGAAAAGAGTGACACAATATATTCAAAATGCTGGGGGAGGGACTTGTGGGTGGACCAGTGGGTTAAGTGTCTGCCTTCATCTCAGTTCATGATTTCAGCATCCTGGGATTGAGCGTCATGTCATGATCCCCACCCAATGGGGAATGTGCTTCTCCTTCAGCCCCTCCCAGTACTCATGCTCCCTTTTTCTTGCTCTGTGTACTCTGTCTTTCAAATAAATAATAAAATCTTTTTTAAAAGTACTGGGAAAAACAACAATAAGAAATCTTACAACCAATACAACTCTGCCCAGTAAAATTTCCTTCAGAATTAAAGGTGAGATTAACAGCTTTCCAGACAGGCAAATCTAAAATATTTTATCATTGACCTTGCAAGAAATGTTAAGGGGAGTTTTTAAAGATGAAATAAAGACCGCTTATTAGTAATAGAAAAAAACATGTGAAAATGTAAATCTTACTGGTGCAGGTAAATATATAGTAATATTCAGAATAATTTAAGGTTGTAGGCATCATTGGTTAATTATTTATAAAACTATGTTTTGTAACTATGAAAGTTACAAAAATAGTAAAAAAAAGTAAAAAGATATAGATTTTGACATAAAACATAAATATGAGGGGAGAGAGTAAAATTATAAATTTGTAGCATATATTTACACTTGTTATTAACTAAGAATAAACTGTCATAATTGTTTTATGTAATACTCTTGGTAAACTTGAAACAAAAATCTATAGTAGGTAGAAAAAGATAAAGTAAAATAAGCATACTACAGAAAATTATCAAGTCACAAAGGAGGAGATAAACAAAAAAGGAACAGAGTTAACTACGAAACAGCCAAAGGGAGTGTAACTCAAGGACAGAGCATTTGACTCCACAAAATAGCCAGAACAGTTAACAAAATACCAATAGGTCCATGTGTATCAGTAATTAAAGATAAATGGACTAAATTCTTTAAGCAAAAGATACAGAATGGTTAAAGGTATAATAATAATAACAACAATAATAATGTTCACAACACACTCACTTTAGATGACTACAATATGACACAAACACAGACTGATAATTATGGTTGGCAAAAAAATATTCTATGGCAATAGAAACCAAAAAAGCTGGGGTAGTTATATCACACAAGATAGTCTTTAAAACATAAAAACAGATATAGAAGTTCATTACATAATGATTAAGTGGTCAGTCTAACACAAACATAGCATTTGTTGATATTTATGCATCCAACTCAGAAGCACCTAAATGAAGCAAATATAAATAGAACTAAAGAAAAAAAAGCAGTACAACAATATGGGACTCATTCATTACTTTCATCAATAGGTAGGTCATCTGGACAGAAAATCAATAAGGAAACATTGGCCTTAAATGACACAATAGATCAAATGAATTTAAAGACATATAGATAACATTTCATCCAAAAGCAACAGAATACCCATTCTTCTCAAATGGAACATGAGCCTTCTCCAGGATCATATGTAAGTCCACAAAACAAGTCTAATAAATTTAAGATGATTGAAATAATATGAAACATCTTTTCTGACAAATTTTATGAAATCAGAAATCAATTTAATGCTATAAAAGTAGAAATCAAGTTACACCAAGAAGAAAACTGGAAATTTCACAAATATGTAGAGACTAAACATGCTACTGAACAACCAATGGGTCAAAGAAGAAATCAAGAGATAAATCTAAAAATGGCTTTAAAGAAATAAAAATAACAATATATGAGAAACAGCAAAACTTATGAGAAGTAGCAAAAACATTTTTTTAAAAAGATATATTTATTTGCAAGAGAGAGAGAGAAAGAGAGCATTGGGTGAGGCACAGAGGGAAAGCATCATCAAGCAGACACCCCGCTGAACATAGAGCCTGACGTGGGGCTCAATCCTAAGATTCTGAGATCATGACCTGAGCCAAAGTCAAGAGTCAGATCTTAACAAACTCAGCCACCCAGGCACCCCAGAGAAGCAGCAAAAGCATTTCAAAAGATATCTTGTAACAGTAAGTGCCCACATTAAGAAACAAAAACAATTCCAGCAAAACAACTTTATTTTACATCTCTAGGGACTAAAAAAAAAGGAAGAAATGAAGCTCAAAGTTAGTGGAAGGAAAAAAAAATTACAAAGACCAGAGTGGGAATAAATAAAATAGAGACTAAAAAGACAATAGGAAAGAATAATGAAATTACAAGTTTGTCTTGAAAATATGAAGAAATTGGTAGATTTGGAACTGGACTCACCAAAAAAAAAAAAAAAAAAATGTGAGGACTCAAATATCAAATATGAGAAAGGAAGCATTACAAGTGATGACACAGTAATACAAAAGATCATAAGAGTACAATGAACAATTAGAGGATAAATTCAACAACTTTGAAGAAATGGATAAAATTCTAGAAACACAACCTACTAAGACGGAATCATGAAGAAATAGAAAATCTGAACACCAATTACTAGCAAAGAGATTGAATCTGTAATCAAAAACCTCCTAACACACAGTAGTCCAACTAGATGGCTTCAGATGAATTCTACCAAACATTTAAAGAATACCAATTCTCAAACTCTTCCAAAAAATAGAAAAGAGATCATATCTAAATGAATAAAGCCAACGTTACCCTGATACCAAACTTAGAAAAGAACACAAAAAGAAGAATTAAAGTCCAACATCCCTAATAAAGACTGACATAAAAATCTTCAACAAAATATTAGCAAACTGAATTCAACACTACATTAAAATGATCATTTACATAATCAAGTAGTATTCATTCTAAGAATGCAAAAGTAGGGGTGCCTGGGTGGCTTAGTCAGTTAAGCATCTGCCTTCAGTTCAGGTCATGATCCCAGGGTCCTGAGATCCAGTCGTGTATTAGGCTTCCTGCTCAGTGTAGGGGCCTGCTTCTCCCTCCCTAGTTCCTTCAGCTTCTGTGCTCTCTGTCAAATAAATAAAATCTTAAAATAAATGCAAAAATATTTCAACGTCTGCAAATAATTGTGATACACCACATTAATAAAGTGAGAGATACAAATTATACAGTCATCTCACTAGGTACACAAAAAACATTTGGCAAAAGTCAACACTGATTTATAGTAAAAACTTTCAACAAAGTGGGTATAAAGAAAATATCTTTGTATAATAAAGACCATATATAAAAAATCTATAGCTGACAGTATGCTTAAAAGTGAAAAGCAGAAAGCTTTTCCTCTAAGATCATAAATAAGAAACAGATGCCCACTCATGTCACTTTTATACAACATAGTATTAGAGTCCTATCCAGAGCAATTAAGAAGAAAATAAAGATTACCTAAATTGGAAAGAAAAAAGTAAAACTTACATATAATCTTATATATAAAAATCTTATATATAATCTTATGTATAAAACAATCATATATAAAAAATCTTAGGAAGACTATTAGAACAAATTCAGCAAAGTTTTAGTATATAATATCAATGTACAAAAATCTGTTACATTTTTATGCATTAATAAAAAAACTATCTGAAAAAGAATTTAAGAAAATGCATTTTTAAGTGCATCAAAAAATAAAATACCCATAAATAAATTAATTGAGGTTAGACACCTACTCTGAAAACTAAAAGACACTGATTTAAGAAATTTTTTAAAGATTTTATTTTATTATTTGAGAGAGAGTGAGAGATCACGAGGAGGGATAGAGGTAGAAGTAGACTCCCCGCTGAGCCAGGAGCCTGATGTGGGACTAGATCTCAGGACCCTGGGATCATGACCTGAGCCAAAGACAGACACTTAACTGACTGAGATACCCAGGTGCCCTGATAAATGAAATTTAAGAAGACGCAAAAAAAAATGAAAGATATTCCATGCTCATTGATTGGAAGAATATTGTTAAAATGTCCATAATCTCAAAAATAGTCTACAGATTTTAACTAATTCTAAAAATTTTATAGAACCACTGAATAAGGGATACCTGGGTGGCTTAGTGGGTTAAGCCTCTGCCTTTGGTCATGGTCTCAGGGTCCTGGGATTGAGCCCCGCACTGGGCTCTCTGCTCATCAAGGATACTGCTTCCCCCTAACCCCCCACCTGCCTCTCTGCCTACTTGTGATTTCTGTCTGTCAAATAAATAAATAAAATCTTAAAAAAAAAAAAAAAAAGAACCACAGAACATCCCAAATAGCCAAAGTAATATTGGGAAAGAACAAACTTAGAGGCATCAAATGCCCTGATTTCAGAACATATTACAAAGCTATAATAATCAAAATGTACTTGCATAAAAACAGACACATGAATCAATGGAACAGAACAGTGCCCAGAAATAAACTTTGCATTAGCTGTCAGTTAATTTATGACAAAGAAGCCAATAAAATTCAACAGGGAGATAACAGTCTCTTCAATAAATGGTGTTGGGAAAACTGGACAGTGATATTCAAAATATCAAAACCAGGTTAATGTTTTATACCATACACAAGAAAGGGAAATTAGAGAATAGATTCTATTTACTATAGCACCAAAAACCATAAGATACCTGGGAATAAACCTAAACCAAAGAGGTAAAGGATCTGTACTCGAGGAACAACAGAACACTCATGAAAGAAATTGAAGAAGACACAAAAAGATGGAAGACCATTCAATGCTCTTGGATCGGAAGAATAAACATTGTTAAAATTTCTATACTGCCTAGAGCAATATATACTTTTAATGCCATTCCGATCAAAATTCCACCGGTATTTTTCAAAGAGCTGGAGCAAATAATCCAAAAATTTGTATGGAATCAGAAGAGACCCCGAATTGCTAAGGAAATGTTGAAAAACAAAAATAAAACTGGGGGCATCACGTCACCTGATTTCAAGCTTTATTACAAAGCTGTGATCACCAAGACAGCATGGTACTGGCATAAAAACAGACACATAGACCAGAGGAACAGAGTAGAGAGCCCAGATATGGACCCTCAACTCTATAGTCAATTAATCTTCAACAAAACAGGAAAATATATACAATGGAAAAAAGACAGTCTCTTCAATAAATGGTGCTGGGAAAACTGGACAGCTATATGTAGAAGAATGAAACTCGACCATTCTCTTACACCGTACACAAAGATAAACTCAAAATGGATAAAAGACCTCAACGGGAGACAGGAATCCATCAGAATCCTAGAGGAGAACATAGGCAGTAATCTCTTCAATATTAGCCACAGCAACTTCTTTCAAGATAGGTCTCCAAAGGCAAAGGAAACAAAAGCGAAAATAAACTTTTGGGACTTCATTAAAATCAAAAGCTTCTGCACAGCAAAGGAAACAGTCAAAAAAACAAAGAGACAACCCATGAAATGGGAGAAGATATTTGCAAATGACAGTACAAACAAAAAGTTGATATCCAGGATCTATAATGAACTCCTCAAATTCAACACACAAAACAGACAATCATATCAAAAAATGGGCAGAAGATATGAACAGACACTTCTCCAATGAAGACATACAAATGGCTATCAGACACATGAAAAAATGTTCATCATCACTAGCCATCAGAGAGATTCAAATTAAAACCACATTGAGATATCACCTTACACCAGTTAAAATGGCCAAAATTAACAAGACAAGAAATAACATGTGTTGGAGGGGATGTGGAGAAAGGGGAGCCCTCTTACACTGTTGGTGGGAATGCAAGTTGGTGTAGCCTCTTTGGAGAACAGTGTGGAGATTCCTCAAGAAATTAAAAATAGAACTTCCCTATGACCCTGCCATTGCACTACTGGATATTTACCCCAAAGATACAGATGTAGTGAAAAGAAGGGCCATCTGTACCCCAATGTTTAAAGCAGCAATGGCCACGGTCGCCATTGGAAAGAACCAATGGTTCTGTGGAAAGAACCAAGATACCCTTCCGCGGACAAATGATAAGGAAGTTGTGGTCCATATACTCCATATGGAGTATTATGCCTCCATCAGAAAGGACGAATACCCAACTTTTGTAGCAACATGGACGGGACTGGAAGAGATTATGCTGAGTGAAATAAGTCAAGCAGAGAGAGTCAATTATCATATGGTTTCACTTACTTGTGGAGGATAATAAATATCATGGAGGACAAGGGGTGTTAGAGAGGAGAAGGGAGTTGGGGTAAATTAGAAGGGGAGGTGAATCATGAGAGACTATGGACTCTGAAAAACACAATCTGAGGAGTTTGAAGTGGTGGGGAGATGGGAGGTTGGGGTACCAGGTGGTGGGTATTATAGAGGGCATGGATTGCATGGAGCACTGGGTGTGGTGAAAAAATAATGAATACTGTTATGCTGAAAATAAATAAAAATAAATTAAAAAACAACCTCTGCACAGCAAAGGAAACCATCAACATAATGGGAAGCCATCCTACTGTATGGGGGAAAATATCTGCAAATTTATATTTAATTAGGGGTTAATTATAATATATAAAGATAAAGAAATATATAAAGCATACAACTCAATAGCAAAAAAGAAAAAAAATCAACTACTAAATGGGCACAAGATCTCAATAGATATTTCCACAAAGGCAACACAGATAGTCAAAAGATATTTGAAAAGGTGCTAAGCATCACTAGTCATTGGGGACATACAAATCAAAACCAAAATAAGATATCACCTCACAACACTCAGAATAGCTAGTGTCAAAAAGACAAAAACTAAGTGTTGGTGAGGATGTGGATAAAAAGTAAACTTTGTGTACTGTTGGTGGGAATGTAAACTGGTACAGCCATTATGGAAAACAGTATAGAATTTCCTCAAAAAAACTAAAAATAGAACTACCATATGATCAATCAGTTCTATTTCTTTTTGTCTTTCAAAGAAAATGAAAACACTAACTCAAAAGATATATGCACCCCCTCCATTCTTTGCAGCATTATTTATAATTGCCAGCATATAGAAATAACCACAGTGTCTACTGATAGGTGAATAAAAAAATGAATGGGTATCTATCTATCTATCATCTGTCTGTCTATCTATCTATCTATTTATCATCTAGAGATGCCCGCAATGGAATATTTTTCAGCCATAAAAATAGAAATCTTACATTTCAACCAGAAGGATGAATCTTGAGGTTATAATGCTAAGTTTAGTAAGTCAGACAAACACTGTATGATCTCCCATATGTGACATCAAACAAAAATGAGGAGTTCCAGTCCAAGATGGTGGTGATGTTGAAAGATCCTGAACTTCGCTCCTCTAAGGACACCAAATCTACACCTATTCCTATTTACAGAGCAGTTCTTCCTGAATAATAACTGAGGGCTGGATCTGAAAGCAGGCATCAAAGAGATGCCTGGTAATAAAGGGATGCCTCTTCTTTGACACTGTGAACTTAGTGCTGAGGGATCATGAGCAGGTATTTTTTGCCTTCGGGCACCAAAGAAAAGTCACAGTTTAAAAGACTAACCAGTATATAGAAGACCCATCCCTAGGACCCTGCCAAACAACCTGGAGACTTCTCTCCAGGTTGGAAGGCCTGACAAATGCCATGGTTAATGTTCTCCCTCGATCTTGATAATACAGATGGAAACAGGGTTGGGATACCACAGCCAGCCTGCCAGTATAGCAGACCCAGGCCCCCAGCTCACTCCAACCCTGGATGAACTGGGTACAAAAAAGTGGGAATGTACTTTCAAAAGCAGCTAGGATATCACGGAACTAGCCTCAGAACCCTGCCAGATGGTGAGATTTGCTGGAACTCTCTCTGGGTCAGAGGGATTAGTGAGTACCACAGTTTCCATTTCTCCCCCACCTTGATAGTACAGATAGAAGCAGGGTCTGGTAACCAGTCTAGTCCTTGATGAACCCCGGAACCCCAGCCCACACCAGCTCTAGCCATCTCACCTAGGTGACCCCAGAACAATGAAACCCCTGGTTATCATTCACTGCAGCTCCAAATCGTACCAGGATGACATAGGCACAAAGCAACCCAGACTACTCCAGGCCTGTACCACTTTAGTTTCGTAATGCTTGCCAGGGGACCCCATGAGCAAAGTGCATCAAGATCCCAACCTAGGTTCCAGATGTGCTCCAACCTAGGTTTTAGGTGTCCTGCCAATGTTCCTTCATGGAACACCACTGGGCTCACTGACCTATACCCTGCCTCAGCTTTAGCCACCCTAGCAGGGTACCCTCTGCATGGAGAACCAAGATACTGCACTGGCCTATGCATGAAGTGTTCAACCATTCTGCCAGAGTGTCCACTATATGGTAACCCCACAGCCCTCCAGCCTGTATCCAGTTCAGCTTCCACTGTCCTGCAAGTCACTGTGCAGAGTACCCAGGGATTTCACCAACATGTACCCATTTAAGCTTGAATTATCTCAGCAGGGCACCCTATGTGTGCAGAGCCCAGGGATCCCACTGGTCCATACCTGCTTCAGATTTAGCCCAATTTAGCTTCAGCTATCCTACTAGGGTAGCTCCAGCATGGAGTGCCTCATGAGCCCCAGCCTATGCCAGCCACAGCTCCAACCTGCCAACAGAAGTCATCATGCATATGCATATAAAGAACTTAAACAACTCAATACCAGGAAAACAAATAATTGAGTTAAAAATGGGCAGAGGAATTGAATAGATATTTTTCCAAAGAAGATATACAGATGGCCAGCAGATGTAGGAAAAGGTGCTCAACATCACTCATTTTCAGGGAAATGAAATTTAAAACCACAGTGAGATATCACCTTACACCACTCAGAACAGCTATAACTAAAAAGACAAGAAATAACAAGTATTGGCAAAGATGTAGAAAAAAAAAAGGAACCCTCATGCACTGTTGGCAGAAATATAAGTTGCTACAGCCATTATAGAAAACAGTATGGAAGTTTCTCAAAAAATTAAAGCTAGATATATAATCCAGTAATTCTACCCTTACTTACCAAAATAAATGAAAACATACTTACTCAAGAAGATATATGCACCCTTATGTTTATTTCACCATTATTTACAATAGCCAAGAACTGGAATCAATCCAAGGGTCCATTGATAGAAGAATGGATACAGATCACACACACACGCGCAAACAAAGGAGTGTTACACATTCATAAAAGTGATGAAATCTTACCATGTGTGACAACATGGATAGATCTAAAGGGTTTTTTGTTAAGTGACATAGGTCAGGCAGAGAAAGATAACACCATATGATTTCACTTAAGTGGAAGCTAAAAAAAAAAAAAAAAAAAAAAACCTACAAATGAATAAATAAAAAGGAAGCAGAAACTGACACATAAATACAGAGAACAAATTAGTGGTTGCCAAAGTGGAGGCAGGTAAGGAAACAGACAAAAATAGGTGAAGAGGAGTGGGAGATATAGGCTTTTAGTTTTGGAATGAGTAAGTCGTGGGAATAAAACATAAACCATAGGGAAAATTGTCAATGATAGGGGCGACGAAGTATAAGAGACTGTGGACTAAGAAACCAGTTGAGGGTTTGGGAGGGGAGAGGGGTGGGAGGATGGGTGAAACCTGATGGTGGGTACTAAGGAGGGCACATATTGCATGGAGCACTGGGTGTGGTGCATAAACAATGAATCTTGGAACACTGAAAAAAATAAAATTACAATATTAAAAAATAATTTACTAAATGTTTTGTAAACTCTTTAATATTTTTGTTTCCTCTCTAATAATTTTGTTTTCACTTTCCTTTTTCTTTAACTCTGCCTAATCTTCCATTAATGCACTGAGATTATAATTTTAAATTTTTTCATTTCTATAGGCTTGATATTTTTCAAAACTCTTCAGCATTTTTGGTAGTGTTTTATATCTTTGATCAGCTCTCTGAGTATATCTTTTACTTCTTTACACATTTAAACATGACTTATTACTTTTAAGTCTGCAGCTGATAATTCTAGTATCTGCAGTCTCGAACAGTGGACAGAAATCTCTGTTTGTTATTTTTTCTTGTTCACAGAATCTTGAAATGTTGATGTATATCCTTTTAGGACTGGAATCCTTTTGCTTCTCTTAGCAACCTCAATCATTATAAACCAAGGACAACTTAATTTCTCATCTTTTTTTTTTTTCTCAAGAAAAAAAAGTATAAATTTAAAACTCAATATTAACTGAAGACAGAACTTTATTTTATATTTCTCAATGGATACTTTTTCCCCTATCATATTGTTAACTTTTTACCCAACTTTAAGGCCAAAACAAGCTCTTTCCCTGAAAAATGTCATTTGCCACAGAATCCAGCTTGAAATGATTTTTACTGTCTAAATCTGTAAAAATGTGGGCAACAAAATAATGAATAATTAAAGTAATGGATTATAGCCTAAGAGTTCATGAATCCATGCTGATATTAATAATTAAATAGAAGAAACTGGAAAGCAATTTCCTACAGCAGACACCCAACTTATAAATGTAGGAAGAAAACTGAAATTAGAAAATCACTATTTAATTCCAACAAGAAGTAGCAATGGATGCTAAAACCGAAGGATGAAAGTTTAAGTATGTTTTCATTGTCCAAAGTACCTCTACATAAAATGCTTATTAGTATCAAATGGAAAAATAGTAACTATACAATGGAGAGCTCTGGCAGATACCACCTTAGTCAGATGATGAAAGTCCCACCATTAATGTGACAAATTAACATCATGTGCCTCCTGATATGATACATTGAGTATAAAATAATCTTGCTTCTTTGTAGTTCTTGCCCCAAATGTATAATCTGTATTATATCATGAAGAAACATCAGACAAATCCAAACTGACGGAATGCTACAAACTAAAAACCTGTATTCTTCAAGAATTATCATATGGTTTCACTTACCTGTGGAACATAAGGAATAACATGGAGGATATTAGAAGAAAGAAAGGAAAGTGAAGGGGGGAATTGAAGGGGTAGACAAACCATGAGAAACTGTGGACTCCGAGAAACAAACTGAGGGTTTTAGAGGAGAGAGGGGTGAGTGGATGGTTGAGCCTGGTGGTGGGTATTAAGGAGGGCATGTATTACCTAGAGCACTGGGTGTGGTGTATTTTACAGTGACTAACATAACACAATAAAAATTAAAAACAAAAAAAGAATGTCATTGTAATGAATGATCAAGAGTGAGGAAATATTCCAGGTTAAAAAAGACTAAAGAGCTATTGCAACTGTATACAACAGAATTTCTATAAAGGGCAACATTAGGGCAATTGATGAAATCTTAATAAGGCCTGTAGTTTAGACAGGAGTACTGCCTCAGTATTAATTCCCTGATTTTTAGAAATGTTCTCTCATTAATAAGAGAATGTCCTTGTTTGGACACTAAATGTAGTTTAGTAGAAAAGAAGCATCATGTCTCTAATACATTTTATTTTTTATTTTTTATTTTTTTTTATTTATTTTTTTTTTATTTCTTAATTTTTAATTTTTTTTTTTAATTTTTTATTTTTTATAAACATATATTTTTATCCCCAGGGGTACAGGTCTGTGAATCACCAGGTTTACACACTTCACAGCACTCACCAAATCACATACCCTCCCCAATGTCCATAATCCCACCCCCTTCTCCCAAACCCCCTCCCCCCGGCAACCCTCATTTGTTGTGAGATTAAGAGTCACTTATGGTTTGTCTCCCTCCCAATCCCATCTTGTTTCATTTATTCTTCTACCCACTTAAGCCTCCATGTTGCATCACCACTTCCTCATATCAGGGAGATCATATGATAGTTGTCTTTCTCTGCTTGACTTATTTCGCTAAGCATGATACGCTCTAGTTCCATCCATGTTGTTGCAAATGGCAAGATTTCATTTCTTTTGATGGCTGCATAGTATTCCATTGTGTATATATACCACATCTTCTTGATCCATTCATCTGTTGATGGACATCTAGGTTCTTTCCATAGTTTGGCTATTGTGGACATTGCTGCTATAAACATTCGGGTGCATGTGTCCCTTTGGATCACTACATTTGTATCTTTAGGGTAAATACCCAATAGTGCAATTGCTGGGTCATAGGGCAGTTCTATTTTCAACATTTTGAGGAACCTCCATGCTGTTTTCCAGAGTGGCTGCACCAGCTTGCATTCCCACCAACAGTGTAGGAGGGTTCCCCTTTCTCCGCATCCTCGCCAGCATCTGTCATTTCCTGACTTGTTGATTTTAGCCATTCTGACTGGTGTGAGGTGATATCTCATTGTGGTTTTGATTTGTATTTCCCTGATGCCGAGTGATATGGAGCACTTTTTCATGTGTCTGTTCGCCCCTGTCAAAAGACACAGGGTATCAGAATGGATAAAAAAACAAAACCCATCTATATGTTGCCTCCAAGAAACACATTTTAAGCCCGAAGACACCTCCAGATTTAAAGTGAGGGGGTGGAAAAGAATTTACCATGCTAATGGACATCAGAAGAAAGCAGGAGTGGCAATCCTTATATCAGATCAATTAGATTTTAAGCCAAAGACTATAATAAGAGATGAGGAAGGACACTATATCATACTCAAAGGGTCTGTCCAACAAGAAGATTTAACAATTTTAAATATCTATGCCCCCAATGTGGGAGCAGCCAACTATATAAACCAATTAATAACAAAATCAAAGAAACACATCAACAATAATACAATGATAGTAGGGGACTTTAACACTCCCCTCACTGAAATGGACAGGTCATCCAAGCAAAAGATCAGCAAGGATATAAAGGCCTTAAATGACACACTGGACCAGATGGACATCACAGATATATTCAGAATATTTCATCCCAAAGCAACAGAATACACATTCTTCTCTAGTGCACATGGAACATTCTCCAGAATAGATCACATCCTCGGTCCTAAATCAGGACTCAACCGGTATCAAAAGATTGGGATCATTCCCTGCATATTTTCAGACCACAATGCTCTAAAGCTAGAACTCAACCACAAAAGGAAGTTTGGAAAGAACCCAAATACATGGAGACTAAACAGTATCCTTCTAAAGAATGAATGGGTCAACCGGGAAATTAAAGAAGAATTGAAAAAAATCATGGAAACAAATGATAATGAAAACACAACGGTTCAAAATCTGTGGGACACAACAAAGGCAGTCCTGAGAGGAAAATATATAGCGGTACAAGCCTTTCTCAAGAAACAAGAAAGGTCTCAGGTACACAACCTAACCCTACACCTAAAGGAGCTGGAGAAAGAACAAGAAAGAAACCCTAAGCCCAGCAGGAGAAGAGAAATCATAAAGATCAGAGCAGAAATGAATGAAATAGAAACCAAAAAAACAATAGAACAAATCAACGAAAGTAGGAGATGGTTCTTTGAAAGAATTAATAAAATTGATAAACCCCTGGCCCGACTTATCAAAAAGAAAAGAGAAAGGACCCAAATAAATAAAATCATGAATGAAAGAGGAGAGATCACAACTAACACCAAAGAAATACAAACTATTATAAGAACATACTATGAGCAACTCTATGCCAATAAATTTGACAATCTGGAAGAAATGGATGCATTCCTAGAAACATATAAACTACCACAACTGAACCAGGAAGAAATAGAAAGCCTGAACAGACCCATAACCAGTAAGGAGATTGAAACAGTCATTAAAAATCTCCAAACAAACAAAAGCCCAGGGCCAGACGGCTTCCCGGGGGAATTCTACCAAACATTTAAAGAAGAACTAATTCCTATTCTCCTGAAACTGTTCCAAAAAATAGAAATGGAAGGAAAACTTCCAAACTCATTTTATGAGGCCAGCATCACCTTGATCCCAAAACCAGACAAGGATCCCACCAAAAAAGAGAGCTATAGACCGATATCCTTGATGAACACAGATGCGAAAATACTCAACAAAATACTAGCCAATAGGATTCAACAGTACATTAAAAAGATTATTCACCACGACCAAGTGGGATTTATTCCAGGGCTGCAAGGTTGGTTCAACATCCGCAAATCAGTCAATGTGATACAACACATCAATAAAAGTAAGAACAAGAACCATATGATACTCTCAATAGATGCTGAAAAAGCATTTGACAAAGTACAACATCCCTTCCTGATCAAAACTCTTCTAATACATTTTAATACAAATACCAGAAAAATTATCATGTCTCTAACACACTTTTATACAGATACCAGAAAATTTATATGTTCACATAAATAAACTAAAAACACAAATATAATATGTTAACATTTTAGAAATCTGAAGGGAATATGAGAATTTTTTTACATTATTCTTGCAACTTTTCTGTTAGTCAAAATTATGTCAAAATACAAAAGGTTAATAGAAAAGTGTCCATACGGGGGTGCCTGGGTGACTCAGTGAGTTAAAGCCTCTGCCCTCAGCTCAGGTCATGATCCCAGGGTCCTGGGATCGAGCTCCGCGTTGGGCTCTCTGCTTGGCGGGGAGCCTGCTTTACTTCCTCTCTCTCTGCCTGCGTCTCTGCCTACTTGTGGTCTCTGTCTGTCAAATAAATAAATAAAATCTTAAAAAAAAAAAAAAGTGTCCATATACCAAGGGACAGACGTTCTTTAGTCCATACTTTTACTACTTCAAGTCTTGTACTGGTACTTCAAGGTTCTGGATTTATGCGAGGGCTCTTAACTTCATGCCTTATGTGGGGAAAAGGCCTTTTTTTTTTTCATTATCCTCATTAGAATTTACATTTGATTACAAAGCACCATAGAGAAGATAATGGTCACCAGAGATGTTCACATCCTAATGCTGGGCACCTATTAATATACCGGAGTACTTGCCAAGTGAAAATTAAAGTTGAAGGTGGAATTAAAGTTGCTAATTAGTTCACCTTAAAAAAGGAAAATTATCCTGATTTATCTGAATGGGGCTGATGGAATCACAAGGTTTTCTTAAAAGTGGAAGAGGCAGACAAGAGAGTGGAAAGTCAGAGAAGTGTCACGATAGAAATAGGTCCAGAGAGATTCTGGTTTTGAAGATGGAGGAAGGGGAGCTATGACTCAAAGAATGCAGGCGGTGTCTAGAACCTGGAGAATGGAAGGAAGCAGATTCTTCTCTATGAGCCTCTGGAAAGGAAGGTAGCTTATTCACACCTTAATTTGAGCCTAGTGAGAGCCATTTAGACTTCTGACTTATAAGAAAACAAATCTGTGTTATTTTAATCCTTCATATTATGACAATTTATTATAGCAGCAATAGAAAACTAGTAAGTAAGGATTGCATATGCTGAGGACTAGCTCACCACTTCATTTTTTCTGCCTCTGAGGTTTTCATTTCTTTCTCAGTGTTTGTTTTATTCAATTTAGAAATTTTTAAGGGTGTATCAAATGGTCTTTTTAAAAATAAGTATCTAGTCAATATTGTAAAAAATAAAGTTCTAAGTGAATTAGTTTTTCATTTTGAGGTTTGTCTTACAGAAGAATTGCAAAAATAGTATAGAAAGTTCCTGGGTTTTTTTTTTAATCAATAATAAAAATATTGTCAGGCTTAATAAAGCATCAACACTTTGCCACACCAAAAATTTCATTGAAAATGGTTTTTGATGAAGTACTTCAATAAGAGATGATTCAAATCTAGGAGAATGATGAGAGAACATTATATTATACGACTATATTTTACTTGATAAAACTTGTTATCTTTAAAGTAAATATCCAAGACCAAGACAAAGAATATATC